>NC_084795.1:276926621-277229121 GCF_963169125.1 Humulus lupulus | reverse complement strand
AGTTTTCGACGAGATTTTTTTATGACCGTTTATATTGTAGTTATTTAGAGCATCTACAAATTTTCAGGAAATTCCAAATAATTTACACTACCGAAAACTAGATTCAAACATGATATTTTCCACGCACATAAAAAAAAAATTAGTCACGCCTGCAACAACCTGTTTCAACCTAGTTTTCGGCAATATAAATTATTCGGAATTTCCTGAAAATTTACACGGCAATGTTAATTATTCAGAATTTCCTGAAAATTTACAGGATACTCTAAATAAGTACAATAAATATTATCATAAAAAAATTGCACAAAACACTATTCACAAACCAGAAATATTAAAAATATACACCGATATAAGTTTTAAAGTATGCACAACAGAATTATCCCATATATATATATATATATATATATTTTCTGCTCATTCATGATTCAGTGATAATAATAACTCATTCACGTAACTGAGTACCCCAACCTCACGGTGTTATTGTTTCATTATTCCACAAGACAACATTATCTATTGACTAAGAAGTTTCGCAACTTTGCCTAACTATATAACATTGAATTCTGATTTTTCTAATATAAAACACTTATTATTGGAATAGAATCTCCTCTTTTCTCGGGATTTTCTTGCTCTATTGATATTCTAAATACAAGCACCCCTCTCCTCTACAAGGAAAAAATTAATAATAAGGAGAAAAGATTGACTGTAAAACATGAATTTGACTATACAAAAATATTTGAACTACACTTCTTAATTAAAAAAACATATTTTTATCGCACTTTTATAGCAGTTTATTTTATTAATAGTTTTTGGTACAATTATGTTTGTAGAAAATTTTTTGGTAGCCGGGGCATTATTTTATTTTTACCTTTACTGGTGGGGGCTTTTCTGTTTTTACACGTAGAGAAATTGTAACTCATATTTTTTTATATGACGATATACATTGTAGTTATAGCAAGTATTTCACTAGTTTTCAAGAAATTTAGAATAATTTATATTGTCGAAATCAAGGTTCAAATAGTGAATTGCTTTTTTTATACGCATGTAAAATAGATTGTTTAAACCATAATTTTGGCTCCCTAAATCATTCTAATTTTTTTTTAAATTGATGTGATGT
Source organism: Humulus lupulus (assembly GCF_963169125.1). Taxonomy (NCBI): domain Eukaryota; kingdom Viridiplantae; phylum Streptophyta; class Magnoliopsida; order Rosales; family Cannabaceae; genus Humulus; species Humulus lupulus. The sequence continues at coordinate 277,228,010 of NC_084795.1, read as the reverse complement.
CTGCTATAACTATAATCTGTACATTATCATATAAAATAAATTGGATTATAATTTCTCTAGATACCAAAAATAGAAACAACCCTACCAGTAAAGACAAAAATTGGTGTATATTTTTACAAAGATAATAATGATACACTTTTAGTTTTTTTTTTTTTTTTTTTCTATTTTCATTATTAGTGCAAAAATAAGTCAATATCGTGGTAAAAAATCACAAAATTGTTGGTTGGCATTAATGAAAATAAAAAATCAATCCTTACCATAAATAAAATATCCCTCATTAATGCAACATAAACTAATATGTTTCTAACACTACAATAATTTACAATCAATAGGTTTATATTATTAATAGTTGATCAATAATTTAAATATGCATGTTAATAATTATGAAACATATATTTAACTAGTTAATTTATATTCGGTGTAGACAGACACGTTGAGATTAAAGATCATATTTCTAAAATATATAAAAAAAACTTATAGAGATTCATTAAAATAAATAAAAAAATAGAATATTATTTTAAGAAACTAACATGTTTATTTATATATCATAAAAACTAAAGAAAATTATTTTAGAAAGCCTTGCAAATAGGGGAGACTACTCTAAAAACTTTCTAGTTTGTTAAATAACTATATAAACCAAACAGTTTATAAGAATATGTTTCGAATAAAAAATAAACCAAGAGGATATAAATATATTATTTTTCCCATAAACAAAACTCCATTACACACTCAACTCGATAGTGTGAAACAAAAAGATGGGAAGAGGAAGAGGAAGAAAAATATGGATTTTGTTTATTTTTTTTAAATAATAATAGTGAAGTTAAAAATGAAAGATATTAATAAAATAATTGAAGAAAATGTGGGTGATATATTGAAACCAAATATAAACTTTCTATTTTTAAATAAATTGACCTCCAAATTTAAATTAGACATAATTATTAAATTTTATAAAAAAAAATTAACCAATTTAATGTAAATAAACTAAAAAATATAAATAGAAAAAACTGCGTTAATAGTGTAATAAGAATTATTTCTAGTCTTATTAAAAAATTATTTGACTAAAATTGGTTCAGGGTATCATTTTGATCTATTTTGCAAAAAACAGAGTTTAAATTATCATTTAACAAAACATACGGGCTGATTGGGTATTCGGGCAAAACACAAATGCCAAATTGATATATTTTTTTTATTCTATTATTAATTTGTTATGTGATATGAATAATAATGATAGTATTTTATTTATGGAAAGTTTAATGTGTGATTTTCCATTAATTAAGCCTCCATTACTTTATAATTTTTATATTGTTGATTGTTTTTGTAGCAATAGTGTAAATAGAAAAATATGTCTCATTAATGGGGTATTTTTATAATAGTAATACACTAAAATAAAAAAAGGCCTTATATATTTTTGATGCCATAATTTCTTGTAAAATAAAATTTGTCATACTTTTTGTCCTTCCGAACATACTTCATCGAAAATACTTAATAATTAATTAAAAATGCTACTTTAGAAAGAATTATTAAAAGAAAACTATTTGACAAACTAATATTTAAAATAAATCATTTTTCACCAATCACTTTAAAAAGAAAACAATTATTAATTCTTTTTTTTTTTATCTAAACAAAATTGTGTCATAACTGACCATATTTAAGTCGGACAGACATAGCACAAAACTAGCATTGGTCCATTTTATCAGTTTCACAAAAATGGGTATCCTTTTTTGGGGCAATCCCAAAGCTTAATTTACTACATTATTTATAGGAATATTTACGAGATAATGAGATGTTGTTTTTGTTTTATATTACAATTTTTTTAATGGTAAAATCTCCTAACAATTTTGATTAACAATATTACAACTATGTCACACCTCATAATTTATTTATTAGAATCTTATTAATTAATTTTAAAATAAAAAGAATTAAAACAAAAATAATATTTTTAATAAAAATTAAAATAAAACAAAGAAGAAAAACTAATCAATTTCTTTAATAATTATTGTTCTATGTTTGGTAGATGGGAAAATGATGGGTTCCTCTTTGGTGGATAAAGTTGAAGGTATAATACTGGAACTGGTGGCTATGAACAATGGCCTTGATTTGAACCAAAAGTCAATTGACTTAAGAAGAGAACACATCTTTTCGGTCATGGCGGCTTGTGAATTTTTTTTTAATCCAACTTCGATAAATTAATAATAATGGAAAGTTCTTTGTTACGGCATTAAAAAAGAACCTTACCGTAGTGCTTTGTTTGTGTTATCAATTTTTAAATATTTTTCGGTACGATTTTTTTTTATGACCGTATATATTGTAGTTATTTAGAGCATCCTGCAAATTTTTCAGAAAATTCTGAATAATTTACAGTACCGAAAACTAAGTTCAAACATACTATTTTCCACGCGCATAAAAAAATTAGTCACGCGTGCAATAATCTGTTTTCGGCACTGTAAATTATTCATAATTTTCTGAAAATTTACAGATGCTCTAAATAACTACAATATACGTAGTCATAAAAAAAAAATCAAACCGAAAACTATTCACAGGTTGAGAACACAAAAAAACCCTACGAACTCTTTTTGAAGGCCCTAATAATAATAATAATAATAATAATAATAATAATAATAATAATAATAGTGGCTATAAATGTGAAATGTCCCACACTCTCGGTCTTAGTCTCGTTTTTACCTCATTCTTTCAACAAAGTCAATCAAGCATCAATTTAAGGAACATTATTTTAATTTTGTTTTGCAACTATAATTTATGTTTTATAATTATTTCTAAATTAGTATATTTAAGTAAAATAAAATAGTTGGATGAAGATCTTTGGCAAAATATTTGAAACCAATATTCTCTTTTGATGACATCAAAAAATCTTCATAACTAATAACAATGAGTGGTTCTACTTTTTTTTATTAATAAAAATAAAACCCATATGCAAAATAGTATAATATAAGATTGTCGTATTAAGTTGGAAAATAAGTAAAAAATAAAAAAATTGCACCATAATTTTTTAAAATTTAAATAATAATAATAATAATACTCTTTCAAAAATAATAATAATAAGAAAAATTAGTAAAAATAAACTCTATTTTTAAGTGATTTTTTACTCTATTCTACTTTTGATAATTTTTTATAAAATAGCTTCTGTCTAAAATTCGACCAGTTATCTAAATTTTTCGACCAGCTGTCTAAATTTTTCGACCATTTGTTTAAATTTTCGACTAATTATCTAAATTATAAAAAATTATTTTGTAAAAAATTATCAAAACTAAACTACAATGCAAAATAACTTTAAAAAAATATTCTACTTTACCAAAAAAAAAAATTAATAATAATAATACAAGTGCTCAAGAAAGTTAGACATGAATTTTTAGTTCCCAACAAAAATTAAGGAGAAGATTTTATTTTTATTATTATTATATTTTTTTGTAGAGAAATGAGAAAAAAAAAAGACTTTGAAAATGAAATTCAGTGCGCAGAGCCAATGGTATAGTGCCACTAATCAATCAATCAACAGTCTTTGTCAAAAAAAAAAGGACCACTATTGATAAACATGATCATTATCATCATTAAAGTGTTTGATTTTTTATATTCGAAACACATGGGGTCGTGAGATCAAACCCAAGCCTATCAAAAGGAACAAAGTCACTCTCCATCGCCATAAATTATGTACTTCACCTTCTTTTTTTTCTTCTTTAATTACAACAGGACTAGACTACGTTATCCTAGATTTTGTCAAAACTGGCAAACAAACATTAACAAATGGCATAATTAATCATCTTTTCCCAAAAATAAAAAAGACATAATCAATTGAAAGAAAAAATATACAAGATTGTGAAACATAACGGCGCTGATTGATACCACTTAAAAAAAAAATTATTTGATAAATTTATTTTTATTTATTATTTTTTTAAAATTTTAATTAAAATTTATTAAATTTTGAAAATAAAAAATTTTCACTTTCAAATTTTTTTTAAACAGTTTTTATTTTTTTCTTATCTTCTTCAAATCAACATCTCATATTATTAAACAAAAAATAAAAATAAAAGTTATTAAACACGTTTATTATTTTTTGTTTTTAAAAACAAAAAACAAAAATAGTTACCAAACATATTTTTATTTTTTAAAAATAAAAAAACAAAAATAAAATAATATTTCCATTTTCGTGTTTAAAAAATTTAAAAACAAAAATTTTACCAAACGGGCCCAACATTACCCCTTCAAAGCTTAGAGTTTCACTAGTTGAGGAAGCTCAAATAGAGCATCGAAGAACTGAAGAGAAATAAAGTGAGTGAATAAGAGAGGGTAGTTGTGAAGACACACTCAAGTTTGAACTACGAATAGGCTACTTTGGCAAGAGTAAGATAGGATTAACTAGGCCTACACATCATGCAATAAACTCGTCCCAGTCCGAGGAACTTGCCCAATTCGAACCTCTCACACTCAAAATCTGTCCAAATTCGAGTTTTTTTTCGAGCATAACTCACCTAGTCCAAAATTTATTAGTCATCGACCACTAGCTTTTCATCTTCAAAACAACATGTGAACCTGCCCTCTTTCTCACTCATGGCCTTAGTTTACATCCTTAGCTCTCTCGAGGCTCACGACCTCAGTCCATCCCAGTGTCACTCACAGCCTCACAATTTGTTGGGATTTTACAAACCTATCCCTACACCAACTCAGTTAACACATTAGTTCACAAGATCAATTTTGACCTTTACACCAATACATGTATAGCTAATAAATTACCACGAATTGGTTCAACCAGACAAAATATCTCAATTTTAATTATTAACCCTATTACTTTTGTTTTCTTGCAGAGATGAATAAGAGCCTTCGAAAGCTCTGCCAAGAAATTCAATCCAGGGCTACCAAGTATTCTTAGCGCATTAACAAGTAAAGGCAAAACAAAGAGAAATCAGTAGCAGAAATTTAACAAAGAGAAAGGGAAGAAGTGCTGGACACACAGAGATTATAGAGGTTCACCCCAATTTGGGGCTAATCCTCTTCAAGCTCACCTCAGAGTTCTTGGGGCTCGATTATGCACTATACAATCAGATCCAAGAACAGCCTAGAGAATCAAAGATTCCAGTCACAGCTTGAAAGGTAATCTCCTTCACTTGATCTTCTTATTTTTCTCAGTTTTCTCTCTTGAGCAATTGCTCTTTTCTCTTCCTCACAACTTCTCTCTCATATTTTCTCAGATTACAAGACTCTCACAAAGGATTCTAAAAAAAATACTCTGGCATTTTCTGATACAGATAAGTCTTCTATACTAAGAGTATTTAGCCTTTTTATTTTACAACTGAAAAATAACGAGTGTAATAAAAATATTGTTAGAGATTCTGTTGAGTTGTAATTTGTTGGTAGATAAAATCTTGAGTCTTGGTCTGTTGTAACAGAATTTGGTTGAACCAAACTCTATTTGGGGACTTGTATTGTAACAATTTCTACCCAAGTTCCCAAATTTGAGTTGTATTACTAGTGCATATTCAACTCTGAGGGTCTTAGCTCGGTACCCTAGGCTTCATTCTCCTATATTGACCCCTAACAAATTTAAACACAATTTAAATTTGTGTAAAGTCACGGTCTTTGTCCCCATATATGTAGGGTTTGCCTCCGTGGGTACTTTTTCTATCAGGACTTGTTCATTAGTCACCTTTTCTCTGATAAAGTTGTATTTTATCTTTACATATTTGGTCCTGAGTAGACTATAGGAACACCACAACTTAGGTTTATCTCTTCTAGTAGTCCATGCATCCATATGGCTTCTTTGATAGCTTCTGTTACTGCAATATATTCAGATTCAGTGGTCGATAGGGCCACTACTGGTTGTAGTTGCACTCTCCAGCTTACATAGTTTCCTTCCAGTAAAAAATAGTATCTGATGTAGATCTCCTTTGGTCTCTATCACCTGCATAATCAGCATCACTATAGCCTTCTAACATTATGTTAGATCCTTGCCTTCTGTAAGTGAGTCTGGTGTCCATTGTTCCCAGTAAGTATCTTAGAGCCCACTTCATTGCATTCCAGTGTGGTTTTCCAGGATTTTCCATGTACTTATTTAGAAAACTCATTGCATAGGACAGGTCTGGTCTACAGACCATTAGGTGCATCAATGAGCCCACATCATTAGAATAAGGAACTTTACTCATATACTCTATTTCTTCTTTTGTTTTAGGGCACTGATCTTTAGACATAGGGTGTTGGTTGGTAATTGGCTGTTTGGTTATCTTAGCATTCATCATAGAAAATTTCTCAAGGATTTTCTGTATATACCCCATTTTCCCAAGATGCATCTTGCCTTTTCTTCTATCTCTTCTGATAGTTATATCAATTATCTTTCTTGCTTCCCCTAGATCCTTCATTTCAAAATCAGATATGAGCATCACCTTTAGAGCATCTATGTTTGTCATTTCCTTGCTAATGATAATCATACAATCAACATACAGTAGCAAGTATGTTACATTTAGGATATGAGTTCCTTTAAAATACATGCAAGTGTCGAAATTACTCCTGTTGAACCCTTGTTTAGTCATGAAGGAATCAAACTTCTTATTCCACTGCCTAGGAGATTGTTTACGTCCATACAAAGACTTTTCCAATTTGCACACCATATTTGTTGTATTTGCTTTAGCGAACCCTTTAGGTTGTTCCATATATATCTTTTCTTCCAATTCCTCATGTAAGAAGGCAGTGGCAATATCCATTTGATCTACTTGTAGATCAAATTGTGTAGCAAGTGCCAGCATTATCCTAATTGTATTGTATTTTACAGCAGGTGAAAAAATCTCAGTAAAATCTATCCCCTCTTTCTGAGTAAACCCTTTGGCTACTAGTCTTGCCTTGTCACTTGTAGGTTCTTCCTTGCTATTCCATTCCTTGAGTTTATACAACCATTTGCAAGACACTATGCTCTTTCCTTTGGGTTTAGCAACCAGTTTCCAAGTCTTATTTTTTTATTAAAGACTTCATTTCTTCCTCCATGGCTTTGATCCACTTCCTTGAGTCTTCACTGTTTACTGCTTCTTCATATGATTGGGGTTCTATTTTCTTTGATTCCAAGTCACTCATGTAGGCATAGGCTAGATCCTAATTCCATACATTGAAGTTGTATTTCTTGTTTGGTTTAGGCTCTCTTCTTTCTCTATCTCGGGTCAACTGGTAATTAGTGTTAGGACTAGTTTTGGTAGATTTTTAGGGTGTGTTTTAAGATGCAATTTTAATCTTTTATTTGGTTTTGTGCAATATTATGCCGGTGTTTATTATGTTTTCAGGATTAAGTGTGGTTATGAAGGAAATAGCTTGAAATTGGAGGAAAATCGCTTAATTTTTGAAGAAACAGTGTTAAACGGGTTAAGGAATGGAAACTAGGTGAATTCGGGGCTCAAATTGATGATTTGGAAAAAAAATTGGAATTAGAGTAGTGTAGAGCTGCAGCCCTAAGAGTTTCAGAGAAGAGAAAAAAAATCTGTCAGCATTAGAGCTGCAGCTCTATTAGATAGAGTTGAGGCTCTATTAAAATCTGAATTACAGTTGCGGCTCTATCAAGTAGAGCTGCGGTGTTACAAGAACCAGAGATGAATTTCATATGGCAAAGTGGACTAGAGCTGCGACTCTATCACATGAAGCGGCGATATTAGTCCGTACGGAAGCCGAATTTAGGGTATTTTTCAAGGGCAATTTTGTCATTTCGCATAAAATTAATTAAGTATTATAAAAGCTTTCATAATGACGTTTTTAGAGGGAGATTAACCCTAAGAGACCGCTGGAGGCACTTTGTGGAGGATTGCAAGCGGAATCGAAGACAAATATAAAAAGACAAATTTGTTTCTTCGATAATAATAATAATAATAGTGGCTATAAATGTGAAATGTCCCACACTCTCAGTCTTAGTCTCGTTTTTACCTCATTCTTTCAACAAAGTCAATCAAGCATCAATTTAAGGAACATTATTTTAATTTTGTTTTGCAACTATAATTTATGTTCTATAATTATTTCTAAATTAGTATGTTTAAGTAAAAAAAAATCTTAAAATAAAATAGTTGGACGAAGATATCTGGCAAAATATTTGAAACCAATATTATCATCAAAAACTCTTCTTAACTAATAACAATGAGTGGTTCTACTTTTTTTTAATTAATAAAAGTAAACCCATATACATAATAGTATAATATAAGATTGCCGTATTAAGTTGGAAAATAAGTAAAAAATAAAAAAAAGAATTGGACCATAACTTTTTAAAATTTCAATAATAATAATAATAATAATACTCTTTCAATAATAATAATAATAAGAAAAATTGGTGAAAATAACTTCTTTTTATAAGTAATTTTGTACTCTGACCTACTTTTAATAATTTTTTGTAAAATGATTTCTGTTTAAAATTCAATCAGTTGTCTAAATATTTTGACCAGCTGTCTAAATTATGAGAGACTATTTTACAAAAAATTATTAAAATTAGACTAGAGTACAAAATAACTTTAAAAAATATATCATTTTACCATGGAGTAATAATAATAATACAAGTGCTCATGAATGTTAGACATGACTTTTTAGTTCTAAAAAAAAAATTAAGGAGAAGATTTTATTTTTATTATTTTTTATTTGTATAGAGGAATGAGAAAAAGAAGACTTTGAAAAATGAAATTCAGTGTGCAGAGCCAATAGTATAGTGTCCCTAATCAATCAATCAACACTCTTTGTAAAAAAAAAGGACCACTATTGATAAACATCATCATTAAAGTCTTTGATTTTTGATATTAGAAACACATGGGGTCGTGAGATCAAACCCAAGCCTATCAAATGGAACAAAGTCACTCTCCATCGCCATAAATTATGTACTTCACCTTCTTTTTATTCTTCCTTAATTACAACAGGACTACGTTATCCTAGTTTTTGTCAAAATTGGTAAACAAACATTAACGCATAATTAATCATCTTTTCCCAAAAATAAAAAAGACATGATCAATTGAAAAAAAAAGAACAAGATTGTGAAACATAACATTACCCCTTCAAAGCTTGGAGTTTCACGAGCTGGCTGGAGACGGTTGAGGAAGCTCAAATAGAGCATTGAAGAACTGAAGAGAAATAAAGTGGGCGAATAAGAGAGGGTAGTTGTGAAAACACACTGAAGTTTGAACTATGAATAGGCTACTTTGGCAAGAGTAAGAAAGGATTAACGAGACCTACACATCATGCATGAAACTCGTCCCAGTCCGAGGAACTTTGCCCAATTCGAACCTCTCACACTCAAAATCTGTCAAAATTTGAGTTTTTTTTCGAGCATAACTCCAAGTCCAAAATTTATTAGTCATCGACCACTAGCTTTTCATCTTCAAAACAACATGTGAGCCTGCCCTCTTTCTCACTCATGGCCTTAGTCTACATCCTTAGCTCTCTCGAGGCTCACGACCTCAGTCCATCCCAGTGTCACTCACAGCCTCACAATTTGTTGGGATTTTACAAACCTATCCCTACACCAACTCAGTTAACACATTAGTTCACAAGATCAATTTTGACCTTTACACCAATACATGTATAGCTAATAAATTACCACGAATTGGTTCAACCAGACAAAATATCTCAATTTTAATTATTAACCCTATTACTTTTGTTTTCTTGCAGAGATGAATAAGAGCCTTCGAAAGCTCTGCCAAGAAATTCAATCCAGGGCTACCAAGTATTCTTAGCGCATTAACAAGTAAAGGCAAAACAAAGAGAAATCAGTAGCAGAAATTTAACAAAGAGAAAGGGAAGAAGTGCTGGACACACAGAGATTATAGAGGTTCACCCCAATTTGGGGCTAATCCTCTTCAAGCTCACCTCAGAGTTCTTGGGGCTCGATTATGCACTATACAATCAGATCCAAGAACAGCCTAGAGAATCAAAGATTCCAGTCACAGCTTGAAAGGTAATCTCCTTCACTTGATCTTCTTATTTTTCTCAGTTTTCTCTCTTGAGCAATTGCTCTTTTCTCTTCCTCACAACTTCTCTCTCATATTTTCTCAGATTACAAGACTCTCACAAAGGATTCTAAAAAAAAAACTCTGGCATTTTCTGATACAGATAAGTCTTCTATACTAAGAGTATTTAGCCTTTTTATTTTACAACTGAAAAATAACGAGTGTAATAAAAATATTGTTAGAGATTCTGCTGAGTTGTAATTTGTTGGTAGATAAAATCTTGAGTCTTGGTCTGTTGTAACAGAATTTGGTTGAACCAAACTCTATTTGGGGACTTGTATTGTAACAATTTCTACCCAAGTTCCCAAATTTGAGTTGTATTACTAGTGCATATTCAACTCTGAGGGTCTTAGCTCGGTACCCTAGGCTTCATTCTCCTATATTGACCCCTAACAAATTTAAACACAATTTAAATTTGTGTAAAGTCACGGTCTTTGTCCCCATATATGTAGGGTTTTCCTCCGTGGGTACTTTTTCTATCAGGACTTGTTCATTAGTCACATTTTCTCTGATAAAGTTGTATTTTATCTTTACATATTTGGTCCTGAGTAGACTATAGGAACACCACAACTTAGGTTTATCTCTTCTAGTAGTCCATGCATCCATATGGCTTCTTTGATAGCTTCTGTTACTGCAATATATTCAGATTCAGTGGTCGATAGGGCCACTACTGGTTGTAGTTGCACTCTCCAGCTTACATAGTTTCCTTCCAGTAAAAAATAGTATCTGATGTAGATCTCCTTTGGTCTCTATCACCTGCATAATCAGCATCACTATAGCCTTCTAACATTATGTTAGATCCTTGCCTTCTGTAAGTGAGTCTGGTGTCCATTGTTCCCAGTAAGTATCTTAGAGCCCACTTCATTGCATTCCAGTGTGGTTTTCCAGGATTTTCCATGTACTTATTTAGAAAACTCATTGCATAGGACAGGTCTGGTCTACAGACCATTAGGTGCATCAATGAGCCCACATCATTAGAATAAGGAACTTTACTCATATACTCTATTTCTTCTTTTGTTTTAGGGCACTGATCTTTAGACATAGGGTGTTGGTTGGTAATTGGCTGTTTGGTTATCTTAGCATTCATCATAGAAAATTTCTCAAGGATTTTCTGTATATACCCCATTTTCCCAAGATGCATCTTGCCTTTTCTTCTATCTCTTCTGATAGTTATATCAATTATCTTTCTTGCTTCCCCTAGATCCTTCATTTCAAAATCAGATATGAGCATCACCTTTAGAGCATCTATGTTTGTCATTTCCTTGCTAATGATAATCATACAATCAACATACAGTAGCAAGTATGTTACATTTAGGATATGAGTTCCTTTAAAATACATGCAAGTGTCGAAATTACTCCTGTTGAACCCTTGTTTAGTCATGAAGGAATCAAACTTCTTATTCCACTGCCTAGGAGATTGTTTACGTCCATACAAAGACTTTTCCAATTTGCACACCATATTTGTTGTATTTGCTTTAGCGAACCCTTTAGGTTGTTCCATATATATCTTTTCTTCCAATTCCTCATGTAAGAAGGCAGTGGCAATATCCATTTGATCTACTTGTAGATCAAATTGTGTAGCAAGTGCCAGCATTATCCTAATTGTATTGTATTTTACAGCAGGTGAAAAAATCTCAGTAAAATCTATCCCCTCTTTCTGAGTAAACCCTTTGGCTACTAGTCTTGCCTTGTCACTTGTAGGTTCTTCCTTGCTATTCCATTCCTTGAGTTTATACAACCATTTGCAAGACACTATGCTCTTTCCTTTGGGTTTAGCAACCAGTTTCCAAGTCTTATTTTTTTATTAAAGACTTCATTTCTTCCTCCATGGCTTTGATCCACTTCCTTGAGTCTTCACTGTTTACTGCTTCTTCATATGATTGGGGTTCTATTTTCTTTGATTCCAAGTCACTCATGTAGGCATAGGCTAGATCCTAATTCCATACATTGAAGTTGTATTTCTTGTTTGGTTTAGGCTCTCTTCTTTCTCTATCTCGGGTCAACTGGTAATTAGTGTTAGGACTAGTTTTGGTAGATTTTTAGGGTATTTTTCAAGGGCAATTTTGTCATTTCGCATAAAATTAATTAAGTATTATAAAAGCTTTCGTAATGACGTTTTTAGAGGGAGATTAACCCTAAGAGACCGCTGGAGGCACATTGTGGAGGATTGCAAGCGGAATCGAAGAATTCATTACAGTTTTCTTCTTTTCTACTTTGAATTTCTATATTTTGGATGCTTTTCATTTCTTCTATGGTTATTATGAATTTGATCATGAACTAAACTATTTTTCTAGGGTGTTAATGGATTCTCCTGAACCTTTATTTTAAATTAATGCAAGTTTTATGATTTCAATTTTATCTTGTGATTTATTCAATTTGAATCTAATGCTTGTGAATGATTGATCACCATTGACATGAAATATATGATTTTAATTCGAAATATGAGAAGTGATAATTGAATATGTTGTAATTGAATAAACATAGATTTCATATTAGGACGAGAGTACCTGTGTGGTCTGTGTAGTTTTAGGGTTGTTAATCTTAATGCCTATTTTATGTTTATTTATCGCAGAGATGTAGAAAATTTGCATAGGATTGAGACTTATATATCCTAGTATGAATATAAGTTATTATTGTTGGCCTGCTATCACAAGAGAAGAGTTGAATAGTAAGATTTGTGTTAATAAAACTTAAAGAGGATGGTTGATGAAATTGATTGCCCTAGTTTTTAATCCATTGAATTTTCTTAACGTTGTTTATTTTCAGTTTTTGAAGTTAATTTCAGATTTTTGTTTTATAATTTTAGTTAATTCTTGTGACTCAATTATTGTTAGCCAAATAGAAATAGGAATTAAGTTTTGGTACTTAATATACAGTCCTCGTGGGAACGATCTTACTTACTCTATATTACTTGTTACGATTACGTGCACTTGCGTATCGATTTTACACAACAATTAGACAGGTTGTCCTCTTGTCTCTGGCTTTGATCTTCATTTTCTTCTGTTTGTTGTCTCCCAATTTTGACTGGTTCCACCTGGTTTGTATCAATTTCAGATTCTGCTTGAGTTTGGTTAGGTTCTACTTAGTTTATGTCAGGTTCTTCAGCCATGTGTTCCACCTGAATAGTGCTGGGTAGGTAGGTAGTATTGCTTCATGCAGGGTTAGTATTTTCTTTCTCACCTGCATTTTGGTTAGTAGTAGATAAACATGGAAAAATATCTTATTTAAATAATACATCTGTACTAATCAAAGTTTTAAAACCACCTTTCTCTTTAACCCACAACCTATAATCTTTGACTCCCTCAGGGTAACCTAGAAACACACACTTTAAAGCTCTAGGTTCTAGTTTTCCCACACTTTGGTGTGCATAAGCTGCACAGCCAAAAACTCTCAAGTTGGACAAATCTGGTGGTTTACCAGTCCACCTTTCCTCGAGGGTTTTAAACTCAGTAGCACTTTAAGGACACCTATTAATGAAATAGGCAGCTGTTAGTACAGCCTCTCCCCAAAACCCGTGAGCTAATCCAACATTAAACAACATGCATCTTGCCTTATTAAGAAGTGTTCTATTCATTCTCTCGGCTACTCCATTTTGTTGGGGTGTCAATCTTACGGATCTATGCCTTTGGATACCATTTTCTTTGTTGTAAGTGTCAAACTCATTATTACAAAATTCTAGGCCATTATCGGTTCTAAGGGTTTTTATCCTCTTATTAGTTAGGTTTTCTATCAAAAGTTTCCATTGTCTAAATTTGTTGAAAGCCTCATTTTTATGTTTAAGTAAGAAAACCTGTAATGCCCCGAATTCTTCGATGTGGTTTAATGGCGGGATTAGTAGGCCAGGAGGGCCGTACTTGCTTAATTATGCCATTAAATGATATTATGCATGTATATGTGAATTATATTATAATATGATGTTAAATGCATGCATGTGGGTCCATACTTTAATTACAGGGGTGTGATGGTAATTTGCCCCGTTGAGGGTATAATTGTATAATTGTATGCATGTCGATGATATGTGTTGAGACCACATTATGATGTGGGTTGGTTCGAGCTATTCGGCATGAGACGATCTTAGAGCACTGATTAGCGGTTTAGTCACAACAGGTTTAAGTACCGGGGCTTGGGTTGAGTCTCGGGATGATTTTATTGATTCGAGCGTTACCGAGTATTAAAGGGTAACAGGACGTGAATTACTGATATTTGAGAATAGCGGGAATTGGAGAGCGTTAATTATGATTAACGAGATATGAGGAAAGTACCAAATATGCCCTTGGGAGTCTTTAGAAACTATTAATTGACCTAGGGGTAAAATGGACATTTCACCCCTAGGATAGATATACCTGGTGTTGGCTGAAAAAGATAGTGAAAAACAGAGCATGCTTTAGAGTTCTCCCGTACCTTCTTCTCTTCATCTTTATTTGTGGTTTTTGAACCAATCTTGAGGATCCTAGCTTGGGAAGCAAGCCTTGGTAGTTTGGGAGTGTGTTCCACCATTCAAGAGCATCATAAGATGAGCTTTGGGTAAGTTTCTAACCATAGATTTTTCTGGTTTGCCCTGTTTCGGTTTGGTTTTGCAGCTGAGATTTCTAGGGTGAATTCTTGGTTTTGTTGGGAGTTTTTGCTAGAGTTTCCATACTTGTGATGTTTGGGGTGTGTTAGGATGGTTTTTGGGTTCATTTGGCATTAAGAATGGGCTTTGGAAGCTTGGGAATCAGGTTAGAATCGAAGGAGTTGAAGAAGGTCGGTTCAGGGCAGTGCTGGTTTGGAGGTAGCGCTATAGCGCCCACCCTAGGGCGCTACAGTGCTCCTCAGGAGCGTTTTTGGCATATTGGTGGTTCTGAGTATAGCGTTGGGGCGCTAGGGGTTGAGCGCTGTAGCGTTACCCTGTTCCTTCTAAGTCCCGTTTTGAGTGTTTTTAAGGGTTTTTGACTTGGGGTTTCAATCCTTAAGGCCCGGAATCAAATATACTCACCGTGTGGGCATGTTTCGGGGTCCCGAGAGTGGTGCTTGGGTTAAGAACCTATTTATGTAGATTCTCATTAATGGAGGTTATCATTGGCTGTGATTAGGTAACCACTAAGGAACTAAAAGATCGATCGTTCTTAGGGGTCGTCCTTATTATATTTCTCGCTCGAACCTGAGGTAAGAAAACTGCACCCTGTGTATATGTGACATGCGAGTTTTGTATTGAGGCATTTTGATTGATAAATGTGGACATGGATTGCATATTAAATGCTAGTGAATGTTAATTCCCTGTATATGGCACTGACTAGTCAGGGACACTGATCTAAGAGTCAGAAATGGCATAGCGTCACGAACGTTGAGCCAAATGAAGATTAGATCTAATCGATATCAGCAAGAATGACTCATATGGGATATTAACGCTGGACCGACCCTAAGGTCGATGAACTTATAAGCGCTTGTCTGGTCTAAGACCAGTTATTAAGAGCCAGGGCATATGGCCCCGGTGACTGTTTGTCACATGGCTAGGGAACGCTGTTCCAAGGTTATGACTCCATGGTCATGAGGAAGGTTATGCTGGTGACTAATCACCATACGCCTATCCTACTCAAACTTATGAAAGGCTCTCTTATCAGTTAAGCCTGGTGATCCTATAGTCACATGGCTAAAAGGGTGCTGTCCCCATATTAGTGACTTTTGCGACTGTCACCTACTTGTTTGAACTGTTGTTCCTGAATGGTTATTATGATCATTGTTGATATTATATCATGTTTTATTACGCTTCTCTTGCTGGGCCTTGGCTCATGGGTTCTATGTGGTGCAGGTAAAGGGAAAGAAAAGCTCACCTAGCCTTGAGTGGAGAGCTTAGGTGGTGATGTGTACATATGCGACCGCTTGACCACCACGGCCAAGACGTTCTCAGAGGAACTAGGGGGTTTACCCTGTTTTGCCGCTTAGGTCGGCGGGAATGTAAATTTGGAACTGTAATGACCATTTTGTACTGAGAACAACTTGTAAATGTTTTAATTAGCTCTACAGAGCGGTTTGTAATGAAAATATCCATTTCATTTTTATTAGTTTTTCACCTTAACCTATTAATTACACTTAGAGCACGTTTTTTACCAAAGGACTCGGGTAGCGGGTCAAATTTCTGGTCCACCGTTCACCGTAACTGTTCTGGGGTAACCAGGGCGTTACAAAACCCAAACCTTCCTAGAATAGTCATCCACTATAGACAAAAAATAAACATTCCCACCATGAGTGCTTACTTTTTTTGGACCCCATAAATCTGAATGAATATATTCTAGTATGTGTCTAGTTTTATGTGTACCAGTTTTAAACTTAATCCTATGATGTTTTCCTAGAACACAATATTCACAAAAATCAACTTTGCTTATTTTATCCTTACCAAATAGTTGTTGATCACTCATTATCTGAAGCCCTTTCTCACTTATGTGTCCTAACCTTCTGTGCCATAAGGTTGCCTTTGTATCTTTAGGGGCAACATCTACTGTATTGCTGCATTTTGCTATTGGTTCTCCAATCAAGTAGTATAAGCCATCTTTCTTTGTTCCTTTCATGATCACCATAGACCATTTGCATAGCTTCATTTTCCCTCCTTTTATCTTGCTTTCTACATTTAAATCATAAAAAGCACTTAGTGAAATTAAATTTATGGATAGGTAGGTACATACCTTACCCCTGTTAGGGTTCTAGTGATGCCATTAAACATGTTGAAGCTGACTGTAACGCCCTGGCTACCCCAGAACAGTTACGGTGAACAGTGAACCGGAAATTTGACTCGTTACCCGAGACCTTTGGTTAAAAACGTGATCTAAGTGTTATTATGAAGTTAAGGTGAAAAACCAGTAAAAAGGTAAGGATACATTTCATTAAGTAAATAAACTGCTCATGAGCCCTTAAAAACGTTTAGAAGTTGTTCATAGTACAAAAGAGTTGCTACTGTTACAAATTTACAGTCCCCGACGGCCTAAGCGGCAAAAATAGGGTAAACCCCTAGTCCCTCTGAGAACTCCCTGACCGTGGTGGTCAAGCGGCCCAATATGTACACCACATCGCCCAAGCTCTCCACTCAGGGTTGGATGAGCTTCTCTTTCCCTTTACCTACACCATATAGCACCCATGAGCCAAGGCCCAGCAAGAAAACACAATAAAGCATGACATAATATCAACAACGACCATAATAACCATTCAGGACTATCAGTCCATAACAGATAGGTGACAATAGCCAAAGTCACAAAAGATGGATACAGCTCCCTCTAGCCATGTGACGATAGGGTCACCAAGGCTTAACTGATAAGTGGTTCTCTCGTAAGTTTAATCAGGATAGGTGCATGGTGATTGGTCACCAACATAACCTTCCTCCCGACTCTAGAGTCGTAACTAAGGACAGCGTCCCTTAGCCATGTGACAAACAGTCACCGGGGTCATATACCTTGGCTATGAACATCTGGTCTTAGATCAGGCAAGCGCTTATAAGTTCTTCGACCTTAGAGTCGGTCCAGCATTAATGCCATAGAGCCATTCAATGCATGTATCTCGACCCCTGACTAGTCAGTGCCATAAACAGGTAATCAACATTCGCTAGCATTTAATATGCAATCCACGTCCACATATATCAACCAACATGCTTCAATAACAAACCATGCATGTCATATACCAATACAGGGTGCAACTGTATTCATACACTGTTTTCTTACCTCTGGTTCGAGTGAGAATTATTATATGAACGACCCCTGAGAACGATCAACCTTTAAATTCCTTGACGGTCACCTGGTCATAACCAAAATATAGGATTCATCAATAAAAATGATAACTGAGGATTCCCAAACCAAAACCCAGCCTCCGAGACATCAAGCACTACCCAACCGGGTACTAGGTACAACCCCGAGGCCTAAGGTTTGAATCCCCAAGCTAAAAACATGATTCTGGCCAAAATTCCCTGATGGGCCGCGGCTCACCACAGCCATGCCGCGGCTCATCTCCCTGACAGAGGCATTTTTGCCTCAGAAGCCATCTTAGGCCGCGACACACCAAAGCCAGGCCGCGGCTCATTACCCAGATCAACTAAAAATTCAACACGCACCAACTCGACCTCCCCTGCATATTCCCTTAGAACCAAACCTTCAAACTAGTTCCAAACCTTCTCCAAACACTCAATTAAACCTCTAAACATCACCCACAGCTCCCTCTCAACAAACCCAAGTTAAACACCAATTAAATCCTCTTCAAATCCAAACTTTCAACAAGAATCAAAAGCTGAAAACTAAAGAGAAAAAATAGAGCACACCTTAAAACTAGCTTTGAACCTCCTTCTATGGCTGAATCAAGTCCACCAACTCAATCCTTGAATTTCCTAGCTTGAAACCCCACTTTGAACTCAAAAACACCAAAGGAAGAATGAAGGAAAGTGATGTATAGGTTGAAGAAGAAAAACCCTGTTTTGGCTCTGTTATTTCTTTAACCTTCTACAGCCAACTAAAGGGTGATATAAATCCTTCCAAATGACTAAAATACCCTTAAGTCATTTAAGGCCTCCAAAACCATTTCAAGGGTAAAATTGGTACTTTCCACGTACACCGTTAATCATAATTAACACTTCCCAATTCCTGCTAATCTCAACATTCTCAAACACCAATATTTCATATCTCGTTACCCTAAAATCCCCGGTAACGCTCTATCCATTTAAAATCACCCCAAGACTCACCCCAAGCCCCGAACTCAAACCTGTTATGACCAAACCGATAAATCATATTTAAAGATTGTCTCATGCCGAAATACTCAAACCAATCCACATTATAATGTGGTCTCACACTATATCATTGACATACAAACAAGTATACAATTATACCCTCAACAAGCCAAATTACCCAAACACCCCTGTAAACAAATGCGGACTCACATGCATGCATTTAACATCATATTATAATATAATTCTCATAAACATGCATAAACACATTTAATAGCATAATTAAACAGTTATGACCCTCCCGGCCTACTAATCCGGCCATTAAACCATATTAGGGAATCCGGGGCATTACACTGACTGTTCCACAGCCTTCTATTGCACAACTTTGATCATTTCCAAGTACCACTTTGCCTCCCTTTGATTCCCTGAAATTAGACAACAAATTTCGATTATTATTTATATGAAATGTACAACTCGAGTCTAGAATCCAGTCATCCTTAAAGAAGGTAGCAACTACAAACACTGCTCTACTATCATAACCGTTAGTTCGGTTTGCATTTTGATAGTCTCCCTTGCATTTGTTTGATTGATGATCTGAACTGCTTGAATCTTCTTGTCCATCTGCCTTGTTCTTTCCTCTTTTCCAGAATAACAATCTCTTCTATAGTGCCCAGGTTTGCCACAATGAAAACAACCTTTTTGATCATTTGGCCCCTTTGACTGAGATCTTCCTCTATCATGATTGACTTTATAATGGCCCTGACTCTTGCTTCTTCCTTTGTTGTGCCATGGATTTTTATGAATAGGTCTTCCTCTGCTGAGATTCAGTTATCCATATCCCAACTTTTGATTCTTCATCTCAAGATCCTTTGATCTTAAAGCTGAAATGACCTCTTCTAAAGTGATTTCATTTATACCATACTTAATGGCAATCTTGACTTCCCTATAAGATTATGTCAGTGAGTTAAGTATGATTATGGCTTGGTTTTCATCACTTAATGTCTCATTCTCTCCTAAATTAGCCAATTCTATATGAATTCTTAGGAATTCATCTATATTCTGTTTAAGTGTTTTGGCATGATTCATCTTGAAACCAAATATTCTTTCTTTCAAGAATATTTTATTTGTAAGAGACTTTTGCTGGAACTGTTCTTCAAGCTTTTTCCATATCTTGGCAGGTGTCTCTTCTTTATCCACTAATCTGATTATAGAATCAGATAGATTGAATATGATGATTCTTGTTGCTGTTTCAAGCAGTTCCTCTTGTTGGACTTTTGTAGTATTTTATGGCCATTCAATAGGTTCTTCAAGAACCCTTAGCAGCTTCTGTTGAGCCAACAGTGCTCTAATCTTTTTCCTCCAAATCCTGTAATCACCAGACCCATCAAATTTGTCAATATCTACTTTAAAGTTACTCATGTTAGGAATGAAAGTAAATAGATTAGATAGAGTTTGAAGTTCTTCACTAGGGATATCCAATAAAGGAATATCCACAAATTCTTCCTGTGCTTCTAGTTCTTGAGGCAAATCTTCCTCCCGTCTAGCTGTTTGTTTTCTTCAATGTGTTTTCCAAATTTTTTGAGTTGAATCTTCCAGCCAAGAAACTTGGCTCTAATACCACTGTTGGGATTTTACAAACCTATCCCTACACCAACTCAGTTAACACATTAATTCACAACGTCAATTTTGACCTTTACACCAATACATGTATAGCTAATAAATTTCCACGAATTGGTTCAATCAGACAAAATATCTCAGTTTTAATTATTAACCCTATTACTTTTGTTTTCTTGCATAGATGAACAAGAGCCTTCGAAAGCTCTGCCAAGAAATTCAATCCAAGGCTACCAAGTATTCTCAGCACATTAACAAGTGAAGGAAAAACAAAGAGAAATCAGTAGCATAAATTTAACAAAGATAAAGGGAAGAAGTATTGGACAAACAGAGATTATAGAGGTTCACCCCAATTTGGGGCTAATCCTCTTCGAGCTCGCCTCAGAGTTCTTAGGGCTCGATTATGCACTATACAATCAGATCCAAGAACAGCCTAGAAGATCAAAGATTCCAGTCACAGCTTGAAAGGTAATCTCCTCCACTTGATCTTCTTATTTTTCTTAGTTTTCTCTCTTGAGCAGATGCTCGTTTCTCTTCCTCACAACTTCTCTCTATTATTTACTCAGATTACAGGTCTCTCACAAAGGATTCTAAAAAAAAAAACTCTGGCTTTTTTTGATACAGATAAGTCTTATACACTAAGAGTATTTAGCCTTTTTATTTTACAACTGAAAAATAACGAGTGTAATAAAAATATTGTTAGAGATTCTGCTGAGTTGTGATTTGTTGGTAGATAAAATTTTGAGTCTTGGTCTATTGTAACAGAATTTGGTTGAACCAAACTCTATTTGGGGACTTGTATTGTAACACAATTTCCCTTCTTTTCTCTCTTTCTTCTACAGTTCTATTATATAATATACCAATGTTTGTATCTTGTAATTGTAATCAAAATTTGTAATTTCATTTCAAGGATTACTTTGTTGTAGTTGCCCATTGTTTTTGTGGTTGATGATGATTTTTTTTTGTGGTAAATTTCATTTTGAGGCATAAATCCAGCCAAACGTGACTTTACTTGTTTGAAAACCCGAATATCAAATATGAAGAAATTTCAAACTATTCCGATAAGTTTGGTACATGTTTTCTCTCACTCAAAGTGAACACACTTAAATATGAAAATCCAAATTTTGACTCATGTGTTATATCTCTATTAGGTACCAATGGTAACTATCACTACTTGATGTCACATTAAGTGATATTGGACTCCATTGGTGCCCTACCAAAACTCCTAGGATCAACAATTCCAACCTTATTAAAGTAAAACAAACTAAATTGTAATAAAAGAAATAGATACATTATAAAAGATACCCTATAGATAGTGTTGACCGCGTTTTTGGCCAACGACGTGTAGACGTCAAAACGACAAAAACCTTCAAGAGAAATATACGACACGGACAATTTTTATAGTGGTTCAGCCCCAATGTGTTGGTAATAGCCTAATCCACTTAGAGTTATGATTATAGATCTACACTCAAGATTAGATGAACCTGAGTCAACTGAGTTTCTTCAGTGCAGATTAAAAGAATACAAGAGTTCTCTCAAGATACAATTACTCGCTCTCTGGAAAATTGAACTCGGAACCCCTTTTATGGTGCCTTGAGCCTTGTATTTATAGGCTCAGGATCGTACAGATGATGTCCCGCGTAATCGGGATATTTTATTATTCTCACTATATTTAATTAACAATAATATTCAAAATACAACGATACACTATATTTATGGGATAAGCTGAGAGATTCCCGCGCAGGTAAGACCGATTCTTGTTGAAGTCGTTTCTGGGATCTTTTGCGTAGCCCTGCTCTGTCTAGTCGATCCATACCACACTTAGGAGGAAAACTGAAGGGCCAGAATTCCTCACTGGTCGGCCAAACCTTCACTGGCCGGACAAACACCTTGCTGGGCGGACCTGCACTAGGACTGGGCGGACATGCACCTGTCCGATCGGCCAAGGTCATGCTTCGGCGGACAAGCATGTGACTGGTCAGCCAAGGTCGTGACTGGTCGGTCATGACACTTGACTGGTCAGTCAAAAATCTTCTCTAGTCTACCGGGTCACTCCTAAGCCAGATTACCCAACCATTCCTTGCCATTTGTCACTTCCATTGCCATGTCATCATTTTCAAATTTTGGGGATAACATTTGCCCCCCAAGTTTATTATATGATGTTCTCACGTAATAAACTTTTTTCTCCACAGCTAACAGCATAATAAAAAAAATCCAACTGTTCATTTTCTCGCCCATGCAACAATCCACGACTCCATAGCAGACCACGATCACTGGAATTCACTGCTCACAGTAGTGGGGAGAAAAAATATTCAAGGAATTCCAAGGGTCCAAAAATAAGTGGCAATTTCCATTTTTTTTTCTTTAAATAGACCCATGTGTTCCCATATTCTCATAAGCAAAATAGAGCAAAAATTTCCCTCTTCCTTCACCTTTTCCTCCCTTTGGCCGAATACTCCATAACTTCTTTCCTTTGCCGAAAGTTTAAGAACATCAAGGGAAAGCTCCCATTTCTTCAAGCAAATCAAGGGCTCTTCAAGATTGGGTAAGTCCTTCTTCTCCATCTCCACTCAAGAAAAAAACAAAAGGTGTTGGTCGAAACTCTATATGGAACTTTTCCCTTGAATTTGTGTATGAATCTTTGAAATACAATGTGTTTTGTGGCTGTTTTGATGTTGTTTAGGTTATGGGTAACTCAATTTTATCTTCAATTTCATAGAAATTTAAAGAAAAATGAATCATTCAACCTAAATCATAAATATGGGTTTATGGGTAATGAATGGTATATATGATCTCAAGAACATTTGAAACCCTTCAAATCACCCCATTTGATCTTGATGATGGGTATTTTAGATGAGGAATTGTGTTGGTGTCCTATGGAATTTAGGGTTTTTTATTTTTCGGGATGGGTTAAGGTTCTACATCCATGGCCGATTGGCCATAGCCCCCCCTTTTTTTAGGCTGCTCGGACACAGGCACACACGGACACTAGGCAATTTGCTCGGACACAAGAAATCCTTTAGGACACAGGCACACACGACACCAAATTTTTTGCCTATCATTCTTTTTTTTTTCTCATGCATGTTATGTTTTTACTACTCAGATAAATTTTTTTTGAGTAGAAAAATAAACATTTCCCTGTTGAACTGATTGATTTATATTTGTATGGTTACTCACCTCCCCACTTTTATTTTTTGTAGATGAATCACTTCGACTATAGGGGAGGTGACAACCATACAAACTCTGACACTTCCATCCCGAAATCGAGCGATACTCCTCAAAGCAGCGACTATTCATCGAAGTCTCCTAGCAGTCGCACTCCTGATGATTGCCTTCGCCGTTTTAAGAAGATCCTCCCCCGATCGGCTTTATATTTTTTTCACGAAAAGCAGTTCCTCCATCAACAGGCTGAACAATCAGAAATGAGTGTAAAGAAATCTAACAGACTCCCACAGGACCAGAATCCTCAGGTAGCCCGCAGAGCGGTACCGAAAGTGGTGGAACGCAGTGAGGTCCAAACTGCAGCTTCTTCGAGACCACCCCGCCAGATGCAAAAACCAAATAAGCCTCGGAGAAAAATTACTCAAAATTTCACTACAAAGATCCAGCGTTTGGCTGTCCAAAAACCAAGAAAGGAAGGAGAAGAAACACCTTCTTGGTTTATCGCCAAACCTTCGAAACTTAACCCCGGGATATTCGACAAACACATCCAAGCCTTGGGCCTGAGAGGGGTTAATGTGATATGTCTGCGCCCTCATCAGAGAGCTAACAGGCCTGGAAGACCTTACTGTGCCTGGTCTAGGCACCATATACATGCAGGAGCTACCATCCCGATGCACTCCTTCTTTCGGTCAGTAGCAGACTATTTCAACATCTCTCCCTTCCAGATTTCCCCCAATGGGATTCAGGCGTTGTTTGCTCTATACATCCTTTACTTCCTGTAAGGCTGGGATCCACTCACTCCTTACGAAATACACTACTTATTCGACTTCAGAACCAACCTGTGCCACAAGAACACCGGTTTTTTCCACCTCTTCCATAGGCATAAAGGGATTAAATACATCCATGGTATTGCTCACAAGTCGAATCCTGGAAAATACTATACATAGTATTTTCTCACTTCGGACATCAAGGCCAACAACTTTGCCTTTACACATGCGGGTCCATTTCACCAGCCCTTGCCTACCAAAGAAATGTGTGCCCGAGTAGAGGAGTTGGCTAATATGTGCACCGAGGAGAAGGATGTGAAAGAGTTGGTTATCGTGGATAATCTTCAAATGGTGGGATTGTTACCAAGTAACCAGAACATCATGGTAGAGAGTACTACTGAGGAGGCGAACGCAACTGACCAGTCCAACGCCGATACTGAGGTAGTGACTGATCAGTTCTCTTCTGGACCATCTCCCCACTCTCGCAGACCAGGTGACCTCATCATTAGGGAGCTCCAGCCAGAGGACCAAGGCAGACGTGTTATTCCCACACAGCCTGGGAAAGGAAAGATCATCCAGCTTCATGGAGACTCAAGCTCATCATCTGATGAAGATGATGACTTCCTCGACCAAATCCTAAACTCAGGTCTAGTAGTCATAGTGAGATGTTTGGTTTTAAACAACTTGGTTATATGGGATTCCTAAAGCTGTTTGGTAGTTGTAAAGTATTTATCCACATTTTGCTTTATTATTTACTAACAAATCTTGTGTTTACTCTTTTGCAGACTCAGAGATGTTCAGGCAATTCAACACCTCTGTTGCCCAAAAAAGGAAATCTGGGGAAGGAAGTGGCTCCACCCCTCCAAGAAAAGTTCCAAGGACAGATCCGCCCAGCCAAGGGAGACAACCCGAGGAGTCGATTGCAATCACGCAGCTGATCCCTTCCTCCCTCTGCGAGCCTAACCCCTACTCGCCTGACTGGCTTGAGTGAGGCCCTTCGCACTGTTGGTAATATTGGGAAGGAAGTGGTTGACCAGACTCTCCATGACGCTTCAACGATTTAAAGCTTTGAATCATTTCCTTGACTTAGTGTTGAAGTCGTCTTACAAAGAGGGCTTGCTCAGTTGGCGAATGTAAGTATTCTATCACAAGACAGTTTGTTATTAATGTTTTTACTTGTAGTAACCTCCTGTTTTCCATGCAGACGCTCATCACCATCAGTCACGCTCAGCACCGAGCAGTAGACTATAAGGAATTGATCAAGGTCTTAAATGATCAACTAGTGGATGCTCAAGCTAAAGTGGAGACTTTAACTTCTTCAGAAAATGATCTTAAATCCAAGTTGGAGCAGTTAGAGAAGACTGTGGCTGAGTGGGATAAGTCTCTTAGGGGGATGGCTGACGAGAACCAAAAACTAACCCAAACCAACAAGTCGTTGACCGATCGGCTGGAGAAACTAACTCGTGAAACTGAGGAGCTAAAGCGAGAGAAAGAAGCTGATCTTGCTCGCTACGAGGAAATCTGTTTCAACTGCTTTTACCAGGTGTGGAAGCTGAACAAGCCTCTCAACCTCGACTTTCTCACAGAGGAGGCCAAGGCAGAAGAGCTTGCGAAATGCGAGGCAAAGGCTGCTGAGGAAGCAGCTAATCCTGCAGGCACTACACCTTTCTCCCCCACACTGTCATTCCGACCGAAAGAAGCAACTCACGCTGAGGAGGGCATTGATCAACCTGCCATAGCCGACCAGTGAGCTCCCATCCGACCAGAGAGGCCTCCATCCGACCAGTTTGATTAGAAGACTTTTATTTTCTATGTTGCTATGTACTTTTGCTCGTATGGCTGAGCTATGAACACTTTACTTTTACTTTTATAGACTTAATCTTTAAAAGGTTTTATTACATAGATAGATGCCTTATATTTTCATGTGAGTACTTAGTTTTCTAACTTAGAAATTCTAGACATTTCATAAGTCCATACTAAGTATACTTTCTCACACTCTTATTGCTCTAATATTTTATGAGCATAATATTTATTGTCACACGAATATCTGTTCTAACTTAAAATTTTGAAAAAATTCCAAGTTAATTAAGCTTTGTGAAACAAGTTAGCTTAACTTGAAAACAAATTAAGCTTTGTAAAACAAGTTAGCTTAACGACCCTTTTGACTTCAAAGATTTACAAGTCAGCCTGAAAACAAATATCTTTGCTCGTGTTCTTATTGTCTGTGTTGAAGTATATACCGATATACCCTATGTGCCCCCCAAGTGATTGAGGGTTGAAAATCTTTGATCACTTGCTACTTGACCGAATTTGTTCGAACAGTTAGTACTCGTGAAACACATTGAATATACATAAGATATTTCAGCAATTAAACACTGCAAAAACATGCAACTATTTAAATGTTGGTCATTCATCTGATGGATACCGACCAGTTGAACACTGCTCGGTATTTATTTTAGAAAACCTTTTTTGTTTTAAGTTGTAATTGTTAGGAAAAATAATATTTCCTCAATGGAAATGGTAAGATAATATTACAACTCTAGACAATATATTATAAATAAATATTGATTGATTAAAAAGTGTTACAACTCTATGACAAAAGATACATGTAAATATAAAGAAAGAGGTAGAAGATGATAAAAATAGAAAATACAACTCTAAGACAAAATATACAAATAAACTAGAAGTAGTATAATGAAAAGATATAGATGAGATTACAACTCTAAAACAAAAGATACATGTAAAAGAGTGAATAATAGAAGAAAAGAAAAGCAATAGAATAAAAGAACAAGAATAAGAACAATGAACAAAGAACTCTCACTCACACAACCAAAGTGAAGAGTATTGGAGATCACCAACTTGAACAAGGTTTGAAACCTTTGTCCAAAAGCTTATTTCCCCCTAACTCAAGCACTAAGGGATCTCTCACAGATTTTGGAAATGCTTTCTGGAATAATCAAGCCTCAAGGTGTAACGCTCTACTACCTTAGAGCCGTTACTAAGTGAGTTTAAAACGATAACTGTGCAACTAACTTACTCTACGAGGTTTTCAAAGCCAAAAGTGTGACTAAACAAAAGTTAAGGCTGTAATCTTTGAAAATGCTTAGTTTCATTGAAAACTTCAAGTATCAAACATCTGGGATCCCAAAAATAAGGTTTACAAAATATTTACAACTCAAAAATAGATTTACAATTGGTTAACCATCAAAAGAACAGGTTAATACAGCCATTTTTCAAAATGCCCCCAACCAAAGCAGTCGGGCAGGCCAAACATGTACGCGTCGCCCCACTCTCTCCATACTCATGGCTGGTTGACTTTCTCTTTGCCTTTACCTGCAACGCAGAGCACCCGTGAGTCAAAGCTTAGCAAGAAAACCCACACAGTACATAACATATGCATATTATATAATTAACATATAATCCACAAATAAACAGGAAGACCATCAGACTGAACAAACACGGCCATGCCGCCCCAGAAGCATTACCAAAGCCTGGGGTCTCAGTCCTCACCGTAAGGATATCCCATGTATCCATTGGGTCCCACCCTGGCTATAAGCACTCCATGTGCTAAGTGTTACTTCCGACCCCACTGCCGTTCTCGGCCTTGCTGCTCTCGGCCTTAGCCGTTCATTTCACTATAATCACACATATAGTACAACTCGAAATAATCATTCAAACATATAGTAATTCAATTAAGGTTATACCCTAATATGTAATACAATCTAGGGCCATGCCCTGCCATAACACTATGGGCCCATGCCCTGTTCTCGGGTGCTACAATTTTCTTACCTTTCAATTCGATAGCTTCGATCACTTGACTCCTTGAGCACGATCACACTCGAGCCCTAGCGCTCACCTAAACACAACCATAGGTCAAAGTCATTACCAAACCTCAAGTCCAAAACCTAGCCTCGGGACCAATCCCGAGCCCCCCGGGAAGTCCTAGTTCCACAAAACAAGGTGGTGGAATCGAACCCCGAACCCTAGGTAAAAAACCCTAAAAAATAACCCAAAATCCCCTTTTTGGGAACAGGGCAGCGCTACAGCACTCTCAGGAGGGCGCTATAGCACTACAAGCAGAACCGAAATCCCCCAGAAACAGGGCCTAGCGCTACAACGCCCAAAGACTAGCGTTGTAGTGCTAGTTGCAGACAGGCAACTCCCAATTTCCTTTTTCTGTGATTTCCTTCAACCAATTCAACCCCAAACTTGTCCAAATCTTTACCAAACCCAAAAAAAAACTTATTAACACATCCCACTCATCCCAAGCATCCCAAGTACTCAAAACCCAAGCACATGCATCCTAAATCTCAAAATCTACCATAATTAACCCTAAACCCAGAAATTCAGTCAAACATCAAAGTTAAAGGCTTAGAATTCATACCGTTTATGGAAATTCGTCCTTGAGTTAAATCCTAGACCTCCTTAGCTTGCTCCTTCTCAACCTTGGCTTGAATTCCCCTAAAGTTCCCATCAATTCAGCTTAGTTACACAGCTCAAACTAGTCAAACCCTAAAACTGAAACTTCTAAAAAACTTACCTCAATTATTGATGTGTTCTTGCTAATCCCTTGCCAATTCTTCAAGTCTAACTTAGGATCCCTGATGCTCGGCCTAACCTAGCTCTCCTCTGAGCTTTGCTCCAAGAAAAATGAAGAGAAATGGTGGGAGAACCACAAACCGCCCCTTTTGAACAAAACTACATTGTTTTCTCTCTTTTTCTTTTTTTCTTCCTTTTTCTTTCTTTTCCACAGCCTTCTAACTCTTTCTACCAATCCCACTAAGTATAAAGCTTCAATTAACTTATCTCTAAGAAGCCTAATGACCAAAATGCCCTCCCTATTAATTCTAAACCCTTTTGTCCATGTAGGGCCATTTTAGTCATTTTACCCAATTCCCGCTAATTCCTCGAGTGTCTCTAATAATTTCCCGCTTGCTTCCCAATACCTGATTAGTCACCAAATATATATTCCTCATCTTCAAAATTATCCTCAATATATTCTCTAAATTCCCATTTATACCCCCCAGGCTTGACCCAAGCCGGGTATAAATTCCCGCCTCGACTTTTTCGCTAATCTGCTCTCTCTAGGATCGTCTCGAGTCACAGGTCACAATTATCAATACAGTTATGCCCAAAATGGCCAAAATTACAATTATGCCCTTCTAACACAATCAGGGCCTACATGCATACTAATACACATAGTCATGCATCTCAAATAGTCAAATAGTCATATAACATGCTTTAAATCATAATCATGCATTTTACTCATTAAAGTCACACATAAATCCCATTATGCCCTCCAGGCACACTAATCAAGGCCCTTAAGCCTTATTAGCGAATTTGGGTCGCTACACAAGGTGTTTCTAGCCAAGTGCTCTAGTGGATAGAAATGGTGTGTCTTACAAGTGAGTATTAGGCTCATATTTATAGAGTTTAGAGACACCCTTTGAATTTCAAATTCCACCAACCCCCATGGCTGTTACCAATGATTAATTGGGTGTTTTATGGAATTAAGATAGAGATTTGGGAGTTACTTGGCTGTTGGAATCGTTCAAAATTGGATCAAAACCGAAATTGTATGAAGCTGTCAGCCACTAGGGCCGCGGCGCTTGTTTCAAGCGCCGCAGCCCTTGGTCATTTTCAGCAACCAATTTTTTAAGTTTTTTCCAAAACTTTCCAATTTATTCCCACTTGATTTTGTAACTTCCATACACAATATGAGAGTTAAAATCACATCTCTATCAGCCATTTCTCATATGGCTTTAAGAAATTCATCTCAATATTGTGTAACAACAAATCTACACAATAATGGGTGATATTTAGGAGTTACAAATTTGTGATGAATTTGTAATACCAAATATGTTACATGTTTGGATATTTCACATATATCCAAATAAGGTAACTCTCTATTATATGTTACAATATGTGACACTCTATGTCACATTTATTTAATCTAAAACATTATATTATAAAATAATATAATATTACATTATATTATAAAATAATATAACAGTAATGACAGTTGAACACTGCCAAAGCAAGAATAATCAACACATATGAAAAATTTGTAGCAAGATTCGACCGCGCTGCGCGTGATGTCTTTTATTACTCGTGAAAAAAAAGGACAAAACGTGTCTAATTACGAGTCTCAAACAAAATAACATTGTTCAAAATAACATGACTGGTTAGCAAATAGCCATTTCACAAACAAACTTAAATAACAAGTTAAACACTTGATACAAAGCTACTACTCTGTAAGCAGTATTTATTGATAATATTTCCTCAAGTGCTCGCCTTCCAATAGTTCCTGATTAGCTCTCCATTTAATCGAGCAAGTTTATAAGTGCCGGGTGGCAAGACTTGCTCAATTTGATACGGTCCTTCCCAGTTTGGTCCTAGTACTCAAGCCACCAGGTCTCTAATAAACACCTTCCTGAGGACCAAATCTCTGACCTGGAACTTTTGATCTCTGACTTTAGAATTAAAATAGCAGGCCACCTTTTGCTGATGAGCAGCAACTCTCAAGCTTGCTTTTGCTCGTCTCTCCTCAAGGAAATCTAAAGATTCAGCTAGCAACTGGTGATTCTCCTCCTGGTCGTACATTGTTCTTCGATGAGATGGTGGGTCTACTTCCACAAGTAACATGGCCTCCTACCCATACGCCAAGGAAAAGGGGGTATGACCAGTTGCTGTTCGGGCAGTAGTCCTGTATGACCAAAGGACTTCCGGTAATTCTTCCGCCCAAGCACCCTTAGCTTGCCCTAGACGCTTTTTTAGAGTATCCTTCAAAGTTTTGTTTACGGCTTCAACTTGTCCATTGGCTTGTGGATGGGCTACCGAGGAGAAAATTTTTGTGATGCCATGCCGAGTGCAGAAATCGGTAAATATGTCACTGTCGAACTGAGTGCCGTTGTCAGACACTATCTTCTTGGGCAGACCATAGTGACATATTATATTCTTAACCACAAAGTCTAACACTTTCTTTGAGGTGATCGTGGCTAGTAGTTTGGCTTCAGTCCACTTGGTGAAATAATCCACAACAACCACTGCAAACTGTACTCCTCCTTTCCCTTTGGGTAGTTTCCCGATCAGATCAATGCCCCATACTGCAAAAGGCCATGGGCTCTGCATTTTCTTCAAGACATTCGGAGGCGCCCTGGGTACTTTAGAAAATCTCTGGCATTTATCACACTTCTTTACGTACTCCATAGAATCTTCATTCGTTGTAGGCCAGAAAAACCCTTGCCGCAAAATCTTTTTAGATAGACTCTGCCCCCCAGCATGATCTCCGCAGAACCCCCCGTGCACTTCAGCCAATAAGTTTTTTGACTGGTCGAGTGCGATGCACCTGAGTAAAGGCAAAGAGTACCCTCTGTTGGGGTTTTTGATCACCAAAATGTAACACGCAAGTATACGCGGTCTAATCAAGTAATATATGATAAGTCAAGTGTCGATCCCACGAAGACTGATATTAACCACCAACAATTAATTTCTAATTCTAATTTATTTGCTTAATAATTTCATATTGACAATTAAAATAATTATTAATAAAATTTAGGAAACTACTAATACTTAAATAAATGCAGTAAAAAGAGTTGATTTAATTTAACAGATGCAAAAGTTAGGGCTTTAGTTTCATCAACTTTCCACTTATGATTTCTAATCAATTCTCAAGATTTCTTAATTCTGTTACGGTAGCAGATTACAATTATATATTATAGTCTTGTTAGGATCTATAATTCTCTACAATATATTATTTCCTACATCTCTGTGGTAAATTAATACATTGCAGGCTTTAAGCACAAAAACCCTAAACTACACAACTCATAAAAGTACTTTCGTCTAATATGAAATTGCGATTATTTATCTATAGCATAATTACCCTTTTCTTTTCAGAATTTAGGTTAAAATCATATGAACATGTAAATGATGAACAAACATTCACAAGCATTAAATGTATGATAAATAATCCACAGCAGAAAAAAGAAATTCAGGAAAATTTCATTAAGAAATCAAAGTTTCAAGAAGAATCCACTAAAACCCTAATAACAAGATTAGTTCAAAGCAGACATAATGACATCAATCAAATTAAATATAAACATAAACATCAGTAGAGAAATTACAGAAGAGAATAAGAATTCAAACTTTAGGTCCTCAATGTTTTTCTTCTGCCTCCAAAGACTTATCTCTCTCTAATTCTGCATAATCCCTCAATAATTAACTCTAAAAACGTATTTAAACAAAAACCCTAAAAAATCTAACAAATTCGACAATACTGAAAGTCACGTTCAGCCATACGTGCCGCGGCCCTACCATCCAAGCGCCGCGGCGCGCATCAATGTTTCAGCGCATCCTCTCTGACTTCAGCAAGCACCGCGTGCGTCCCTCAGGCGTCGTGGCCCTTCAAAATTCCAGAATTAAGGCCCTTTCTGTTTCTCCCTTGCGCCGCAACTCTCCATTCAAGCGCCGCGGCCCCTCAAATTCTTCCAAAATCTTGATTCAAAACTCCAAATCTACCAATTATCTCCGCAAATGAGTCTTCACCTTCATTCTTATCAACTTTTAGCACAAATTGCCCAATTTTAATTGATTTTTCAGTCATTTGCCAAACTTCACGATTTCTTCTCCTATTTCCTGAAAACATACCAAAACAAGCATAATACCGCAACACACTCCACCAAAAATGACTCAAACTTATCCTAAACACATGTTAAAACTATGCTAAAAATAGACTCATCAGTTTTATGCCCTAATTAAAACTCAAATTCTTTGTAATCTCATTTTATTATCATTAAAAGAATAGAAATCATTTTTTGACTTGGTCAATCACTTTGCTCACATGTTTTATTTTCATGATTATTTGTTTAATATAAACTTTTATTAAATCCCGAGCATATAGCTGATCTTATTTATAGTGACGTAATCACAGTGGAATATAAATATGATTATATGTTCAAAATAAGTTAGTCCTAAGATTAGTCAGTGCACCGAATTTACACTGACTTGCCAATCTACGATATGATCTACTTACACATTATAGTATTATGCTATTTCTAGAACATTAGCAAAGTAGATAAGATCGGATGTATTTGTTACATCGAACATGACTGATATTGACAGTTGATAAGATAAGTAAACATATCGTTATTATCTATTCTAGTCATATCATATAGTTGACCATATGTCAATTCAATCTCAATTCTGAGTGGTTAGTATTCTAACTGATTGTATTATTTGAGTTCTTTGACTTGTTCGTTACCAGCTTACTCTACGGACTAGCCCATACTTACATCTTGGGAACTCGGTAGTATAATTGAGTGGGAGTGTTAATTATAGATATGAACATCTATAGCTTCTGATGAAGAAGTGAAACGATGGTTTCCTTTTAGTTTGGTTCAAGGTGTTAAATGAAAGAGATCTCATTTCAGTAATTAAATTAGTTTACTGAAATATCATTTACAAGGAACTAAGTGTTTTAAGGATAAAATACAATGAGGGGTAAAACGGTATTTTAGTCCCATCTCATTGTAGACCGTCTATAGAGGATTGAGTGAAAATTATGGTTGTAACAATGGATAATTAATAGCGTATCTATATTTTTTATAGAGCGTTCTATGAATTCAAGAGTGCAATTCCAAGTCTATAGTGGAGTCACGAGGAATTAATAAGTTAGTAAATTTATTTGTTAGATTTATGATAACTTATTGGAGCTTGATTTCATAGGCCCATGGTACCCATTGTACCTTGGATAAAATCATCTAGATAGTCTCAATTAATTGATTTAATCATCAATTAGAATTATCAAAGTTGACCAGGTCAATTTTGGATAGTTTCACAGAGTTGTGTAATTTTGAGAAGAAAAGAGAAATTATGGCAGATTTATTAATTAAGATAAATTGGTATCTAAATTAATAAATAAATTTAAATCAAGGTTCAAATTATAAATAATTAATTTGATAAAGGATTTAAATAATTATTTAATTAATTAAATCAATAGAAAATAATACAGGCCTTGATTTTAAGTCCAATGGGCTTATAATCAAATGGGAAATTTCACGGGCCTATAGCCCATGATAATTTCGACCTAGGGCTTCAAAATGGCTGTTATTTTATTGATTTTTTTAATTAAATTAAATGACCTAATTGAGTCTATAAAAGGAGTACTTAGTGAAAAGTTTGATAAGTCACAAGTCAGATTTTCTGATAGTTTTAGATTCTCTCTAAACACAAGTCCTTTTCTAAACCTCTTTGTTATTTTCTCTTCTTCTCTCTATATCTATCTCATGTGTTGAGAATTTCCCACACTAGTCTAGGTGGTTGTAAGGATACATTGGAAGATTGTGAAGAAAATAGAAGATCGATTCAGTTTCTTGATAATACTCTGCGACAGAGAGGATACAAGAGTTAGAGAAACTGAAGGAAGGACTCTTAATTCCGCTGCGTATACTGTAAGTATTATGTTATTTGTTTCTCTTTGAATTCAATTTTAGAAACATGTTTTAGACTATCTTGTATTAATTTGTTTAATTTTAGATATACATGAAAATAAATAAAGATCCTATATAAGCTAATCCAACAACTGCCCTCAGAGACTTTGATAATCTTTATTTTCATACATGAACATGTTTAAAATTGGATTATTTGATATGTTTGAATAATTGGATGGTTTTCATGTTTTTATGAAGCATATTGATTTTATGTGAATTTTAACAATTTTTAGGTTATTTTGTTGTGTTTTCTATGCTATTAATTTTTATATATGCTTTATTTTGTGTAAAACATGTTAAAAATTAATTATAAAATATTTTTGGTTGAAAAAATTGCACAAAAATTTTTTTCGAAATTTTTTGTTCTAGCTGCTATGCGCGCGCACACACCGTGCGCACCAGCCCACGCACGTGCACGTCCGTTGGCAGCCTCCTGTGCTGTGCGCGCACACCACTGCAGCCCATCCAATGAACAGTACAGGTACTATTCATCCTATTTTTTTTTAATTTTAATTTTTTTTAAATTAAAGAAAATTAAAATTGTGGAAATTTATTATTTATAATCAAAACCTAAAATATCTTTTTTGTTTATTATTTAAATTTTTTAAAATAAAGATATTTTTGTTAGTTGGTATTTAAATAATTAGATATTTTCTACAAACATTCAAATTCAAATTTAAAAATAGACTAAGAACTTAATTTTAAATATTTTAATATATTAAAATATTAGAATTATGATATCAGATATTTAAGATATTTTCATTTAAATTCTTGATTTTTTTATTAAATCTTTATTTGAAAATATAAATATCTTTTTATTCTATAGTTTTTAATATTTAAATTATTTGAAATTTGAACATTGTTAGTTAGATATTTTTATGGATATTTGAATTTGTTTAACTATTTGAGATATTTTAGGGTTGTTATAACTATTTATATTTTATTATTTTTAATGGTTAAAATTGTACGCCCTGTTTTACCCACGGGCTGATTAGCGAGCCGAGCTGCGGCCTAATCATAGTTATCTCGTAGACATCCCGCAGACCGGAACTTCTGTCATTAGGTCGTACCTACTTAGCTCGAGGAAACTCAAGGGTTCACCAAGATTGCACAAGACTTGACCCCGGATTTTGAAGGCCTATGGTCAAGTTAAGTATCCAGCTCGCGGTACGAACTGGGTATGAAGGCTATGACCCTTTGTAAAGTCAACACACGCAAGGTAAACGTGCATATATCAGACATCATGTGTCTGATATGCCCCTGACTTCTCAGACACACAGCAGGAACGTGCGTATTCAGACACCTACGACTGGGTTGGGCCGTGCGGCCCATTATCTCCTTACCTATCGATTTGACCATACTAATATGTCAGGTTTAGGAATTAATCATGAATGTCACAGAGTTGATGTGATAGGTAAGAGGGTCACGAGATGACCTTCTTACCAACTCCCAGGTGCCTTCTCCTATAAATATGGAGACCCTGGGACTTAATAAGGGTTGGATTCTCTATTGTAAGAAAGGTCCTGTAATCAAATATCCAGTATAGAGCAATAATACTGACTAGTGGAGTAGAAAGATTTTAACCTTTGAACCACTCAAAAAACGTTTCTTGTGTCACCTCTTTCCTTTTCTAAGATCTTATATCTGTTTCGGTTCACATTTAGCACTAATCTATTTCTCTTCATTTCTTAATTACCTGTTGGCGAAGAACCGCGTCAACAAAAATATTAGCTAATAGTTGTAACAACACAAGATATTTTTTTAAAATAGTTTAGATATTGATTTTAAAATTTAATATTGGTTAAATTTTGAAAAATATCATCATTTTTTTTTCAGCCAATTAATAAAATATATTTTTTAAATGGGATTTAAATTAACTTGGGTTCATTGTTTATAAATCATATTTAAATTAAATTAATATAATTTTTTTCAAATTAACCTAAAACCAAGTTGATTGTTGATAAATGAAATTTAAATTAACTATTGTTAATTGTTGATAAATTTCATTTAAATTGACTTATTTTTTGTAAAAAATTAATTAATTTGAATTTTTTGATAAATTCTAGATAATTAATTGTTGTATTTTTGAAAATGAAATAAATTGTGGTATTTTTGCATAAATTCATAGAATTGCTCATATAGTAACATGATTAGGCCCATCTAATTATAACATGTCTGTTTACACTATATGTGGTATTTTTGCAATTGGGCTTAGATGCATATAGTGGCCCATATGTTTGTAAGATATATGGTATTTTGCTAAATAAAATATTCATAAAATGATAGGTTTTATTTGGGCCCATTAGAAAATGTAAAGTTTAAATTCCTCTTTTGTGGGTGATTCCACTTGTGAAGGCTCATTTGCTTTGCATGACTATAGTGGGCCTAATCAATTAATAACAATTAATAAAACGAAGGTTTAAATTCCTGTCTTTTGGATCTTGTATGGAAGATAGGGGGCCTTTGTAGTGGGAACGACATACTGGACCCAGCCCTCCTCCATCCAAGGCCAATTGTTAAGGCCCATTTACCTGAGTTGGACTTAATTGTATAGGTTCATTATATTAGTTAAACCTAAATATTGATTAGCAACAAATTAATTCTAAATTAATTGAATTTGTTTCAATGTGACACTTTAGAATTAATAAGAAATTATAGGACTTTGGTTTTAAAAATTTTAATCTGTTTAATTTTTTTTGGAAAACCATAGCCATTAATTTTCTAAAAATAAATAATAAAAAATACTAATTTTAATTTTATAATGAGCTTATTTTAAGAATTTTATTCGATCTCCACCGTTGGTTTAACATAGTCAATAGCTTAATGGGGCATCGAGGCGCTTTGATTCGTCCCCCTACGGAAGGTGTTCATTAGTTATTTTGACAATGTTAGATTTCGAAAAATAGATAATTATAGGTCAAATTCTACTAGACTCACCCCTACGGTGACTACTAGGACTAAATCTATGATTATTGAAACCGTGGGTCTAGCTCATAAAATAAGAGATTTTGTTTTCTTATTTTGATCAAATAGTAGGTTGTTAATAATGGTGTCCATTATTAAATGAGTTTACAACTCTATTTAACTAGTGATATTTTTTACTCTTGCCAACCGGGATAAGGATATCATAGATTGAAACCTAAAGAAATAGAGATATGATTGTTTTTGGTATTTTTTTCTCATATCTTACATATTTTTGGTATATGTTGTGCTATTTCTTGAAATTTGTGTGAATAGAAGTTTTATTGAGAAAATGTGATTGATTTCTATTTTATTGATAATTTGTAGTTTTAAGCTAAGTAGTGTCTGTGTCTACTCCCATCCTTTCTCAACTTTCGATGGAGAAAACTTCCTTAATTGGAAGCAGAATATCAACATAGAGTTGATTGGTGACAACTCTGAATTCGTCATGATTGAGGAATCCCTAGAACGAGCACCGTGTCCGCACGTTAGTGATGGCACCGTTAATGCTTGTGATGGTATCATAAATGCTTGGATAGCACCGTCTCTGTACGTTCGTGATGGCACCGTAAATTCTCGGATGGCACCGTGTCTGCACGTTCGTGCTCAACTCAACTATGGTCTGACACAGCTCATGAACGAGCTTCAGATTATTGAACCTGTCATGGGTGGACCTAGTAAAGGAGGTGAAAATAAGACTACTGATGTTGCTGCTCATCTAGCTAAGGCTGAAGCTAACCAAGTTTTGTCTTCGAAAGCTGGAAACAAGAGGAAAGGTGGACAAATAAATAACCATAAGCCTACAAAGGCTGCAAAGACGAGTGCACAACCAAGTGCACAGACGCCTAAGGGGAAGAACAAGAAAAACAAGAAAGGTAAAGATAAGTGCTTTCACTACAAAGAGAAGGGGCATTGGAAACAAGATTGCCCTAAGTTTCTAGCAGCGAAAAACAATGGTAATGATTATAGTTCATTTATCTTGGAAACATGTGTTTTAGAGAATGATAAATCTGTTTGGATTATTGATTCTGGATCTACTAACTATGTTTGTAACTCTTTACAGCTTCTTGAATCGTGGGAGGAAGTGAACGAAGGCGGTTTAAAGCTTAGAGTTGGGAACGGAGCGTTCGTTGCTGTCCAAGCT
The DNA here is from genome assembly GCF_963169125.1 of Humulus lupulus. Lineage (NCBI taxonomy): Eukaryota > Viridiplantae > Streptophyta > Magnoliopsida > Rosales > Cannabaceae > Humulus > Humulus lupulus. The sequence goes on along the minus strand of NC_084795.1, from coordinate 277,189,239 downwards.
AGAGGAAGAGCTCGTCTGAAGTTTGGAAATAAATTTTTAATTTTAAAAGATGTATTTTTTATTCCGGATTTTAGTAGAAATTTAATTTCAGTTTCCATGTTGCAATTAGAACGATTTGTTATGACTTTCACAAGTTTTAATATATTTATTTCTTTCAATGGATCACAATTGTGTATTGCATGTTTGGAAAACGAGCTTTGTGTTCTGCGACCTAACAGACCCCTCGCTCTTAATAATAATTTATTCAAAGTAGCTAAACCTAGGACCAATAAACGTCAAAAGACCGATAACAATAATATGACGTATTTATAACACTTGAGACTAGGTCACATTGGCTATGATAGGATTCAAAGACTTACAAAGGACGGACCTTTGAGGGAACTCACCTTAGGTGAATTACCTGTCTGTGAATCTTGTCTAGAAGGCAAACTGACCAAGCGTCCATTCTCTGCAAAGGGTGATAGGGCCAAAGAACCACTTGGTCTTGTCTTATTGCCATCATGCGTAGACCTCTTGTCTTGCTATTCCCTTAAGACTTGGTAGACCACCAATTGAGAATCATTGTTCACTTCAACTGCCGGGCACGAACACTTCTAGCCAAGCGCAAGCCTGCTAGGATGGCTTCATACTCCGCCTCATTATTAGAAGCGTTGAACCCGAATCTTAATGCGCAATGGATTCGGTGCTTCTCTGGCGTGACTAATATAATTCCTGCTCCCGAATGATGTTCGTTTGACGACCCATCAACAAAAAGTTGCCAAGTAGGAAGATCCTCTCTCTGCCCAGTTACATGCTCTTGCTGGTCGGGAACATCAGCGATCCCAGTGCATTCAGCAATGAAATTCACCAAAGCCTGACCGCGGTTGATATTTAATTTCGAATTGGCCCAATTCAACCGCCCATTTAAGTAGCCGACCAAATGACTCCGGCTTCTGCGAGACTTGTCGTAGGGGCTGGTCGGTAAGGACTTTAATGGGGTGTGTCTGGAAGTATGGTCGCAACTTGTGAGATGCAAGTACCAAGCAATAGGCCAACTTCTCGATCACGGGGTACCTGGACTCTGCTCCTACCAGTCGCTTGCTAACGTAGTACACCGGATGTTGCACTCTATCTTCTTCTCGTACTAGAGCAGCGCTAACAGCGTGCTTTGTAACTGCTAGGTAAATAAAGAGATCTTCCCCGTCAACCGGCTTCGAAAGAACAGGAGGTTGAGCCATGTGCTCCTTTATGGCTTGAAAGGCTTGTTCACATTCTTCCGTCCATTCAAACTTCTTGCTTCCTCTAAGCAGGTTAAAAAACGGAACACACTTGTCTGTCGACTTAGAGATGAACCTGCTTAGAGCAGCAATCCGCCCAGTCAAGCTTTGCACATCCTTAATTTTGGCCGGAGACTTCATTTTTGCGAGTGCCTTTATTTTTTCTGGATTTTCCTCTATTTCTCGGGAGTTTACAATAAACCCAAGAAATTTTCCCGAACTTACTCCAAACGAGCATTTGAGGGGATTCAACTTCATGTTGTACTTTCTCGGTACTGTAAAGCATTCCTCCAAATCTCGTACATGTCCTTCAGCTTCCTTTGACTTTACCAGCATATCGTCTACGTACACCTCCATGTTCTTGCCGATTAAGTCACGGAACATACCATTCACCAAACGCTGGTAGGTGGTTCCCGCGTTCTTCAAGCCGAACGGTATGACCTTATAACAGTATAGCCCTATGTCTGTTCGGAAACTGGTATGCTCTTCGTCGGGAGGATGCATGCTAATTTGGTTATACCCCGAGTAAGCATCCATGAAGGACAATGTTTCATGACTAGAGGTCGCGTCCACCAACTGGTCTATTCTTGGCAAAGGAAAACAATCCTTTGGTGCTTTCATTGGACTCCATTGGTGCCCTACCAAAACTCCTAGGATCAACAATTCCAACCTTATTAAAGTAAAATAAACTAAATTGTAATAAAAGAAATAGATACATTATAAAAGATACCCTATAGATAGATTTGTTTTTTCCAAATTACAATGAGTTTAAATTTTCCTTTGATTGGCCCAAAAATAAAAATTCCTTTGATTGGGGGCCTAAGTAGCATGGTACGCATTCCAATGTTTGTTAGGGAAGAAAAATGGAAGGAAAAAAAATAGAGGAGAGAAAAGAGAAAAGAAAAATAAAGTTGAGTTGTTTGATAAGAAGGAAAAATGGTGTGAAGAGAAGAGTGAAAGGAAAAATATAGGGTGGGGCCCACCAAATATTTTTCCCTCTAATTTGAAAAGAAAAATGGAGAAAAAAGTCTCTTATAAATGAATAAAAGTAAGAAGACTACAATATTCTTACAAAAACTTATAATATTAATATTTTGTAGGATAATATAATAATTTTATTATATTCTAATTTTCTTTCATTACTACATACCAAACAATTAGTAAGAAAATTTATTTTCATTTCTTTCATTCTAACTTTCTATCCCTCACATATTTTCTTTCTTTCCTACTAAACATAGGGTTAGAGTTAGGCCGAGGCAAATGGATACATTTGAGAAAATTAAAAGAAAGAAAAAAGGTTGAATGGTTGATTAGCATAGACAATAACGTACACCATATGTCACGTGCTGGAATAAATCTGTGGCTTTTTAAGTTGGCCAACTTTTATTTTTCTTCCACTTTCTTCTGCTTCAAATAATTAATATTTATTTGCAATTAACAAATTAGTTCTAAGTCACCAACGAAAATAACGATTTACAAATGAAGTTACTAATTTGATTGCTATCAAATCCAGCAAGTTAAAGAAATAGTGTCAATAATAGTTATTAATTAGTTACCAAGAGTTACCAATGATTATGATGAATTATGAATGGTTCCCAACTTAACTTCAAATCACAAATACTTTTGGGAAGTTATTGACAATGTTGTCAATAATATTGAAGAGTTACTGAAAAGTTTATCCGAAGTTATCAATTTTGTTACTCTTAGTTACTAATAATTTTCAAAACTACCAATTAGAGACAGTTAACTATTTGTTGATTCACTTAATAATTGTGTTTTGAAAACAACCAATTCTGTCAAAACACTTTCAATAATACCACAAAACAATTTCAGTCCCTTAAATTTCGAATTTGGATATTCTATGAACAAAAACAAATTTATAGGCTACTTTCGTATAAAACAACATAGTAAATATGACTAAAAAGTAAAGAATAATTCTAGTGATTAGCTTGTGAGGGTTGTTTTTCAAAAGACAAATCACAAAACAACCAAACAACTTTTCTTGTAGTCTTAACCTAGCTACGATCCTCCCAAAGCTCAATCACACTTGCTACATTGTTATTGTAAATGAGAATAATAAATCAATATATAAATATATATATGTATATTTATATAGTTTGAACCTTGTCCATTATTCTAAGCCATTGATTTGAAAAAGATCAACGGTTGTGCTAACTGTTGAACAAGCCACGACAGAAGAGAACAGAAGTGTCCTCTTGTAATATATTTTATATATACATTCTCTAAGTAACAGCTAATTATAATATCATTAAGGAGCCTTCAACTTAATTCAAATTTTTTATTTTTTATTTTAGAATCAACACCTTAAAATTTATACATAATCTCATTAAAAATTTAACAAAATTCTTTGTTTCTAGGCTTATTTGTATAGCATTTCTTTAAATTTTATATGTTTTTGGCAAATTAGTCCATCAAACTTTTCTTTAACAAATTAGTCCTTAAACTTTTTATCTGTCGGCAAATGTAACCTTACACTGACCAAAAATTCTATTCTTACACCAAAAGTTTAGGGACCAATTTATAAAAAAGATGTTTGGGGATAGCATGTAATTAGGGACCATTTTTGGTAAAAATATTTGTGAATATAAACAAAATCACTTTAATTTATTTGATTAAATTTATTTTTATAATTAAAATATAAGGAACGAGTACAACGCATTCCTTTTTTTTGCAACACTGATGCATCATTTTTCTATATCGGCACATGGATAGATATAATCCTAATTTTTTTTATATGACGATATACATTGTAGGTATTTAGAATATCTTACAAATTTTCAAGAAATTATGAATAGTTTACGAAGCCAAAAACAGAGTTCAAACTGTCAAATTTTACACGCGTACAAAAAATACAGGCACGTGTGCAACAGACAGTTTAGACCATGTTTCGGTACCATAATTTATTCATAATTTCTTGAAAATTTGTAGGATGTTCTAGATAGCTATAATGTACACCGTCATATAATATATATTTTTGGATTATAACTATTCAGGTGCCGAAATAGAAAAAGGATGCACCGGTGTTGCAAAAAAATGGGATGCGTTGTAGTCGCTCCCTTAAAATATATTTATAAAAATAAAATATAATAGTAATTAAATAATATAGTACTAAATCTATATTTGTTATGTTATGATGTTGTACCTTTCGAACTAAAAATTCAATATGATTTATTCTGTAAATCTTCTAGAATTGATTCTACATTAGCTTATGATATGAAATTGACAAATTCAAATCAAATCTAAAATCTTACATAATGCTCATATCATAATAAAACTAAAAAATATATTTATATTTAGTATCTTATTGTTTAATTAATACTATTTTTCTAATAATTTTTTTTATATATTTTAAATCTAAAAATAATTTTAAATAAATACATTGGATCTATTTTATCATAATAAAAAATATTTTCATCAAAATTAGGAAAAATACAATTTTAAATTGATTTATGCATTATATACAAGGTATTATTACAATGTTTTGTTTGTTTTATAAATATATTTTAAAACTAAAAAAATTGAAATAAATAGATTCGAATGATTTTAATTATAATCGAAAATATTTTTATTAAAAAGGTTTATATTTTTTTGGACCTGTTTTTTTTCCCATAACTTATTTGGACCATGTGTTTTGACAAATTCATTTTTAGACCCTGTGTTTTGTAAAATGATTCAAATAGACTCCTAAACCCAATTTTGATGAAAGATAAATTGAATATAACATTACAGTTGTTAGGCAAAATGATTTTGTTTTATGTTAAATTGTTAGTTTGGTGAATTATTTGTAATTTTAGCTCAGAAAACTTTGACCAAAATCGAGTTTAGGATTCTATTTGAACTATTTTACAAAACACATGGTCTAAGAAGTCATTTGTCAAAACATAGAGTCCAAACAAGTAATTGGACAAAACACAAGATCAAAAAAAGTATAAACCCTTATTAAAATTGGTCCCTAATTATATATTTTGGCAAAATGGTCCCATTTTTTTTAAATTAATCCCTTAACTTTGTATGGACGAATGAAATTCTTTACCATTTAAAGGTATAGGATCGGCTACCAACAGAATAAAAAGTTTAGGGACCAATCTAAAAAAAATGGCGACCAACTTGCCAAAGCATGTAAAATTTAGGGATGATTGTATAAATAAAATCTTGTTGTTATGTTATGTACAATTTTGATATTTTTCTCATATATTTAGGCCAAATTTTTTCATATCTTATTGTATGTAAAAACAATAAAAAAAAAACTAAAAAAAATAGTGCAAAAAGACTTAATTACTATTTATAAAATTCAAAGAAATTATTGATGTTTTTTTTATCCATGAAGGATTATATTGCTAATTAAGGAGTCAAGACTATTTATGCTAAAACCCGAAAGAACATAACAGCTAAGTACTTTCTTTGTTCTAGTTCATTTCGTCATCTTTGTGTTTCGGTTTCTTATAGCCTTAAAATCAAAACAAAAAATAAAACCATTCTCCATTTTATGTTAGAACAACCATTAACCAACTCTCTCTCTCTTTCTCGCTCTAAATCTCTCTCTTCGTTTCAGAATGCAAAGGAGGTTGCGGCAAGTATGCACGGTTGTGAAAGAACACAGCGTCGTCAACTACGCCAAGATGGCCACCATGGGAGGCTTCTGCAACGTCGACCATCTCATCGTAAAAGCCACAGATCCAAACGACATGCCGTTGCATGAAAAATACGTCCACGAGCTCCTCAAAGTCTTCTCCATCTCCGGCCAGTCCTCCATCCGAGCCTTTTCGCTCAGCTTCACCCGTCGTTTTGGCCGTACGCGTTGCTGGAGAGTGGCTCTCAAGTGCCTTGTCCTGCTCCACCGTCTCCTCCGCTCGGTTCCTCACGACAGCCCTTTTCGCTCCGAACTCCTTTGGATCCGAACCAACGGTCTGATCTCCCTCTACCCATGTCGTTTCACCGACGACTCCTCGCTTTCGTCTCGAGATTACACTCTCTTCGTTAGATCATATGCCCATCTTCTAGACGAGGCTCTGAACTGCTCCGACTTTGAATGGGAAGAAAAGCATAGAACTTTACAGGGAGAAGAAGAACATGAAGAAGAATATGATGAAGAAGGAGCTGAAGAGAAAGAGAAGAGCATAGCTGAGAAAATGAAAGAAATGGGTGGAAAGCTTGAGATTTTGCCTCAGCTCCAGAGCTTGATCGACCGAGTCATGGACTGTCGTCCGACTGGTCCGGCGGTGAGGAGCTTCGTAGTGAAGTCGGCGATGAAGCATATACTCAGAGACAGTTTCGCTTGCTACGACACGTTTCGGAAGGAAATCGTTGTCGTTTTGGACAACCTCTTCCAAATGCCTTACGCAAGTGGTACGGCAGCGTTTGCAATCTACAAGAAAGCTTCGGCACAGTCCGAGGAGCTGTGTGAATTCTACGAGAAGTGTAAGGCCATGGGGCTATGTGGAAACTACGAGTACCCTTTGATTGAACGCATACCATTTTCGCAGATTCAAGCTCTAGAGAGCTTCCTCAACGGAATGTGGCAGTTCACGGATGATTCTTCGTCGTACGGACCGTCGTCGTCGGATGAGACTCGGTCGAGTTCGAACGATGGTGATGTGGATGGAAAAGCCAGTGCTGGAAAAGAAGATGAATTGGAGAACAAAAGTGTTGAGGAAGTGGAACCGTTGATTAAGTTTGAAGAAAAATTATTACTATGTGGTAAGGAAGAGGAACCGTTGATTAAGTTTGAAGAAAAATTACTATTATGTGGCAAGGAAGAGGAACCGTTGATTAAGTTCGATGATGAAAGTGATCAACATGTGTGCTGGGAAAGGTTATTAGAGGAATCGGTTGATATGTTTCCTGCCCAACACAATCTTCTATTGGATACTAATAGCAATGGTTATGGCCATGGATATGGATATGGGAGTTATATGGTCAATGGTTATGGGAATAATTATATGGTGAATGGGTATGGAGATCATAGAGCTTCAAATAGTATTCAAGTGTATAATCCCAGAGCAGCTAATCCTTTTGATCAACATCTGATCATGCAAGATCACCGTTGGGGTTTCAACTTTTCTTGTTACTCACAGAGTCCTTACAATAACTTTTCTTCAAGTTCAAAGTAAGCAATAAACAAGTATATGGAAATGATGTGATGAAAGGAAATAAGGAGTGAGAGTTTGTCCTTTTGGGGCTTCGTTCTTGTTTAGGGAACATAGAAAATCACTTTGAGTAATGTTGTAGAGATTTTTTATTTGTTTTGTTGTTCAATATTTTACATGATTCTTCTTTTACTTTCATCTTCTGGAATGGTTTCAGCTTTCTCTTGTTTCACCACGAGGGTTTGGCACATATGAGAAACTTGCATTACAAACATTTTTGGACCGAGTTATATGTAACCAAACAACTGACACAGAATATATACATAGATTTGGATATGGGGATTATAGGAAAAGAACCACATTCTACAACTACAATTCATTCAACGATATGATGGGTTTTTTCCCAAATCTTTGTAAGCTGTTAAAAAAGCTGTTGCAAATTACAAAACAAGAGCTAAGACAGATTATGCTAACGACAGTAGTTAGCAATCTCCAAATGAAGAATTTTGCTCGGGACATTCTCATCCCATGTACAACGCCGCTGGCCATAGAACATGGTGAATAGATGGCAGTAAATAAAATTATGATAATTTGGTGCAAGAAATTACAGTACTGTACATGGGTTTTAACCACTAACTATATAGCCAATAAATGGACTTCTTCAAGGATGAAAGACACCCAAAATTTCTTACAAGAAAAAAAAAAACCGATCTATTACAACACATGAGATTGAGGATGTGAACCACTAATCAAGCACAAAAAGATGAATAAATTACACCAGTGGTGAGCTAAAAATGCAGCACTGGTCAAGCTTTTACGAAACCTACTTCCGATGCCTTCGCTTTTGCTCAGCTCTTTGCCTCTTCTCATCATCCCATTCGCGCTCATACATCCTGTAAGAGAATGTTAAGGGCGACAGCAATCTAAAATACTGATAAACAAAACAGACGCTACAATATGTTGTAAATCTTTCAGCTAGGGTAAGGCTCAAATTAGAGTCCTCACTAATATGAAAACAAACTTAATAAATATGAACAAGTCTAGTAGCACATCCAGATGATGATAGACGTGGTGGTGTTCAATTATGTTATGCCAAAACATGAGCAGTATGTAATGAGAAAAACTTTTTTAAGGATACGGGTCAATGTCACGACGAGTCATCTTGCTGGCCATTTCTTTACCGTGAACTCTCAAACTGGGCTCCTCCAAGTAACCAGCACGCTGGATCACAGCCCCCTTCCGATCTCCCCTATCTCTCCCATCAAATGATTGTGATATATTGATGTTAGAAGGAGGTGGTGGACCAACCGGTAAATACTCACCAGCTTCTCCTGATGTCAGATGGTCCCTTTTGAGTTTCCGCCTTTTAGAAGCTGCACTTGCATCTATGTCCTCCTTCAAAAGGTTTGCCTTTTCTCTCTCTCTTTCCCTCTCTCTATCCCTCTCCTCCACCTACACAGACAGCCAACAATTTTAAACAATAGTTTCCAGTAAACTATTAAATAGAAGTTAAAAAGAATTTCATCCGAGCCTGAAATTTATAGTGCACTTGCTATAGATGTTTGATATCTGACATTTAGGTGCCCACTGCTTGATTGTGCCATATCTAATAATTGTGTGATACAATTCAATCTCCTATTGAAGAGTTTATTCTAATGAATTAAAGTGCTTATTTTAAAGCAATGCATTTATCTGAAATGTAACTAACAAAAGCCGTGCACAATAAGAATAAAAAGGCTGCCACATACCTTCATAGACAACCCTTCTCGATCTTCCCTCTTTCTATCTCTAAAATCATCCTCCCTTCTCCGCTTTGCATCATCTTGCGAAAGCAAGGATTCCTCAGATCGTCTCCGTTCCTTCTCTTCATGTCTAGGAGAAAGTCTTTGCGAGTGTCTTGTAGTTCCAAACTTTCTATCAACATCTTCATCCCTTCTACCAGCATTAACAGATTGGGGAATCATGTGAGGAGGTAAGGGTGGTGGTGGAGGCAAGCTTTGCCCATGAAACCTGTCATCAGCATGAGACTTGTCTACAGATGTATCATTGTAGCGTGCTTTACTCCTATCCTCCTTAGCTTTCTCAGAAAGTCTATCAAAATTTCTCTCACTGTTCCTCTCCTGAGCCCTCTCAACAGAACGCTCCCTACTATATCTTTCCATTGACCTGTCTCTTGGTTTCTCAGCTAAATCATCTCCACGGGACTTATCTGATCGCTCTGATCTTTCCTTGTAATCCTTGTCATGTCTTTCACTGGCCTTATCTTTTGACCGATCTAAAAGTTTATCAGTGGCTCTATGAGCACTTTGTTCATCAGTTCCAAACTTATCGAGATCCCCAAATCGAGCATCGACAGACCTCTCTCGGTCAGAGTGTCTAACATCACCTTCAAAATCCCTCACTTCAGTCTCCCCCTTCCGCCTTTTATTTAGCCTGTCAGCCTCTTCAGCAGGACTAGATCTCTTTTGCAGCTTATCATTAGATTTAGAAGCAGTAGAAGAATCATGTCTAGGAGAATGCGCAGGTCGTGACGAGGAGTGCCGTGGGGCATCCAAAGCTTCAACACCATCGTCCTTTAATGCAGAAATCCTAGAATCAGAAGCCTTAGCAGCTGCATTTTCTAGCTTTAAGTCACTACTGTGAATATCTGATGCTCTCGTGGATGGAACCGAGGCTTTAGTTGAAGCAGAAACTGTATTTCCATTGACCGAGACAGCAGAAGAAACATTTGTAACCCCACCCAGCCTTCCATCTGATGTATGAGATGTGATATCTCTGTCACTAGTTGAAGAGCCTGAAGCTCTCCCAACAGATTTTCCAGATCTACCATCTTCTTTTGCAAGATCTTGTTTCGGTGGCTTCACTAGTGATCCCGCTTGCACAGCTCGCTTTGTTTGAGTTCTCAACTATCAGAAGTATGAAGAAAAATTTCACATGAGAAACAAAAAATAAACAAGATTTTTTTTTCTTTCTTCAAAATAGCAGTTTCTCAAGATTTCAAGACACTAGGCATACTGAAAGTGCTAAGTAATAAGAGTCCTCCAATTACCGAAAGAAACACATTCTTTTCTTCAACGTATAATATAAGACAACTAAAAAGCTGATATCAAACTGAGATGTTAATTATTATGAAAACTGATGAAAAAGATGTTCTAATAAGAGAATGATTCTAATTCAAACGTGCTAAATAAAACCCTATATTTCTTTGATTTCCAGCTCATTTAAAGTTTAATACTTTTGTGAACAATTCAGGTAAAGCACATGAGTGGTAAATACCTAGTTTGCTAGGGAAAAGGAATAATAACCTCATATGTTAAGGAAAGGGAAATACAAGTTGATAAACACTGGATATCACAGTGACATTTTTCAAACACTAACATAAAACAAAATGCATTGATACCAGTAAGAGGACTTATGGTTCCTAAATGCCAGATTATAAAACAAGGTGCAAGTAATACCAGTATGAAAAACTAAAATGCTACCTCAGGTTCCACACTGTTCTTTGGGGTGACTTTTGCTATAATTTCTTCTCTGTTCATGGAGTCATCGACTAGTTTATGATTTTCAAGTGATCTAGATGCCCCAGATGACAAGCCAGCCAGAGGCATTGATGACTGAGCATCTGTCCCGTTCAATAAAGAGCTACCTTTGAGCTTCACACTTCCTGGATCAGATTTTATATTGGAAGCAATTTCTGCTCTTTCTGTTCTCCCATCAGCAGGTCTTGCTTTCAGCATCTGATCTCTGACTGAATTAGAAATATCAGAAACATTTGTTTTTACTCCAACATATTCATTTTGAGAAACATTAATAGCAGAACCACTTTTTATGGCTACAAAATTACCAACTGAAGACTTTGCAGCAAGAGATGGTGCAGGCTTTAACTCAAGGTATCCCATGCCAAATTCTTCATCTGTAACCCATGAAGGCTGCAAAGTAAAAGAAAACTTAGTGCCGGTGTCACTAACCTTTACTTCTTAAGCAATCAAGAATGCAGTAATAATAATAAAGTAAATGCAACAAACCTTTCTAGCAGCTAAAGCAGCAGCAACACCTGTTGCCAACACCTTGAGATCTTCTCTTTCATCACTTTTGATCTTACTTACCTGCATCCAATATAGCACAAAAATATTATATAAAGTAATGGCAAGACAATTAGAACCACCTCACACCCACCCAAAAAAAAAAAACACTACTAACCCGTTTTTCAAGGTTAATTCCACTCTTTCGAGTGACTGGGAAAACACTTGAAATCTTTGTCAACAGTATGAGAGAATTTCGAATTTCCATATACTCCGAAGATTCTAAGCACTGAATCAACAAGCGTGTGATTCTTTGACTCCACTTCCAGTGTACCTAATGTCAATACATTCCAATATGCATTAAAATAATGGATTTCACTTCATTGCAAGCACAAAACACAACAAACAATAAAAAAAAAATAATGAATAATATATTCACATTACAAAGAATTGCAGCATAAAATAAGTAAAACAACAAAGTTCATATCAAAATTAAATCAAAAGGAAAACTTGTGCAAAAATTTAGACATTAGAAAAAGAATACAAACATATCGGGAACACAATCAACTATCAGATTTTGGCAGAACTTAAACAAAAAATCATGGAACAGAGTTCTCTAAGATAAGTGAATGAATGCTAGCACCAAAGAACATCAATGTGCCCAGCCAAATGCTTAAATTAACAAAATCCAAAATTTTGTTAAACTACAATGGCGTAGCGGATTAAAAAAAATGCTTCTAATAGATATTATTTTCCCATCCAAAGTAGAGTCATATTATGCTCCTCAGCTTGAAAGAAATTTTATTTATCTATTTCTGAAATCAAAGTGGCTTAATGCAACATTTCACCCACCTAGAAAGCTATGGTTGACAATCAAAAATCCAAACAATGTCAATTGCTAGATTTAAATAGATAAATAAGTGGGAATTCCTTGAGAAGTTTGATGTGTAGAACGCATAAATTTTTAAAAAAATAATATCTTAGAAGAATAGGTTCAATAAAAGTCCTTGTAGTTTTGCTTTTGACCTCAAGTGACGGCAATATTCAAAACAAATACACAGGAGACAATTTAAATTATACCAATCTCTTCACTCCTACAAAGGAAACAATTTTACATAGACAAAGGAACATGTATTTGTAAGCATTCAAGACAGGTTGACAAGATAAACATCCTACAGCCCTAAAGCAAAAGTAAAACTACTAAGTTGAGAAAACCAATCAAATAGGCATGGACTCAGGAAAATTCAAATAACTAGAATGTCCAAATACTCCACCTTGATGAACTGGCCATAATTCACTCGCTGGCTATTTGGATATCTATAGTACACAGCAAAGCCTGGCATGTTTCCACATTCACGTTCATATATAGATTCATCACTCTGAAAGAGAAACATTATCTCAAGTTAAAATAAGAATGTTACTATCTCAAATGCCAACTTCTTTGTTTCATCAACAAAAGACTATATTAGCACACCTTCCAGTGGTAAGCAAGCTTCAATGTCTCATACAGGAACCTTCCAAGTCTTCCTGCTTCATATTCAGTGCAGCAGCATATCATGGGCTGTAAGGTCTTACAAATGAGAACATCAATGTGGTTGACTGTGTTAAAAAAAGGTGTCCCAAGGGAATGAAGAGTGTGTACAAATGCAGCACAATAGACAGCATCTGGCATACTAAAAGTACAGCGTGGAAAAATACAACGCTGAAGAAACTCCATGTTGATCTTAAGAGTATCAGGACATGAGCTCAACCAATTGTCCTTTTCACGAAATAGACGCCTACGGACAGAGGCAACATTTTCCTCGTGCTTGTGGAGCTCACTAGTCAGGCGATCTAGAGATTCTTGAATTCTTTCCTTGTCTTTCTTTCTTTTGGTAATTGCTGAACTTGAATTATCTGAAAACTCTTCCAGAGCTTTTAGAGCTGCATGCTGTTTGGAAATTTCAGATTCATACCGATTTCTAGGAACATAAAGATCATAAAGAGTGAGCCCCCAGAATGTAGTATAGAGATCAGGAGAAAGGCTATTCCAAGCTTTTGATGGCAACATGGTTTTAACAGTATTCAGAAGATCTGACCACCTGCATGCAATAGCATGTGTAATTAAAAAGAAAGCAAAACTCTGTATCACATGATATGCCAAGATATGGAAAATAAATAGTTGTTATATACTTGTATGTAAAGATGCAACCTACACAGAAAATAAATAAAATAAAATATTTCCTGTGTACAAAGTTATATAACTTGGCCAAACAGTAATCAAAGTTTTTATCGCGATAATTATAGACAAAAGAAGAATCAAATATACAAAATCTTCCAGTTTTGAATTATTGGAGAACAAAAAGTCAATGAATGAACAAAGGTCAGGATTATTACATCAAAGGCTTCCGAGAAGGGCCAAGATCCAAAACTGCATCACCAGAGTGCTCAGCATGTTCAGAATCTGAATTTGCAATTGCAACACTGGATGGGTCGCTGTCTAAAGGCCAGAAGATGTCAGAACTTCCCTGGATCTTGAACAGTCTCATTACAGGCCGATATATTAAGAATGCAACCTATGTAAACAAGCAACAAACATTTATTACAACTTTACAAGTGCTCAGATAGTAAAATTTAATTAAAAGAGATCTGAAAAACTTGAAGGCACAGTTAGTTTCTCTACAGCAAAGAAAAAAAAAGTTTTTACAACAGTCTTCTGAAATAAAGCCTATGATCTCTCCAGAAGATCAAGTACTTGAAGCAAGTTGAACAGAACAAATCATTAATCTATGCCCTTTAAGGTTTAAGAGAGAGAGAGACCTCGGGATCAAGGTGGTAGAGACGGACAAGATCATCAAGTGAGGGAATCAGCTGAGCATAAGCTGATGCTGGTGTCACAGAGCTAGAGAGGAATTCCACATACTGAAGAAGTGTTCCATGACATCTATCAAACTGTTCACTAACCATCTTAATGTAAGGTGCATCAGCATTTATTACAACCCTGCAGAAAATAATAAAATTATCACAGTAAAGATGACAATACAGATGTAGGAAAATTGAAAAGGAAAAATGAGAGAAGAAGAAGAAGAAGCAGAAAGAGAGAGGAGAATTAATTTAATTAAAAAAAAGTATAATACAATCTGTAATTAATTTAAAATCGTCTAAATGTTTATCATAGCTTACGCTTCTATTATTATTTGTTAGCTATGTCATTAAATTAAAAAAAGTTTGATAAAACTTTTGTTATATTAATAATTTAGGCACAAAACAAAATGGTGTAACATAGTTTAAATAGTTAGCTATGAAATTAAATTAAAACAAATGAGTTTGGCATAAATATTATTTGAGAGAAAAATAAGACAGGATTTGAGAACAAGTAACTTAAGTCCCTTAGAATGGGATGTAAATTGAAACAATAAACTTTATCAACTAAATTACCTGTGCCAAGAGCGGTGAATAAAAAACAAACGAAAAATGTGATACAGGTCTAACTACACAATACTACGAAAATAAATTATTTCAAGATATTACAAATCCAGCTGTTTACGGTTTCATCAAAATATGAGGGAAATATTTAGATAATATTCCAGCGCTACTTTAACCAATCATTTACAAATTAGGTAATAAAACTTACAAAGAGCGATGCTGAGCAATGAGCAACAAAAGGGGTATTGCCAGCTTTGGTTCATCCTTTGGAAGTAGTGAGTCCCGTAGCCTGTTAGTGGATTTGATCAACGCCTGATAAGATAGTTACTGGTTAATTTACAAATAATTTATTTACTACAAAAGCTAAAAGATCTATCAAAACTCTTTACAGCTATAAGCTACATGCCACACTGTTACAAGGGACCAACAAATCTAGGACCACTATCTTATTATAGTGCTGCAGAGTGTGTTTTCGAGACAAAAATATTTAAAAAAAAATTAAGAGTAATTGAATAGCACAAACAATCTAAAATGGTTTTTAACACTAAAAAATTGACCACAACTATGAGAAGAATTAAAAAACCTGATCCTACAAACACAAAAATAGGAAACAAATAAAATCCTTAATTAACTTGTACTAATAAAAAATTAAAACTGGTCTAGGTAATTGCTAAAATGGTTCAGGGTTGCACAATTCAAGTCTGATAAGGAGATCCAAGTTTAATCTATTACTGCCCTAGCAGTGGTGTCATTCCTCAATCCACGATTATGTCTAGCTTAGTAAAGAATAATGTTCTGGGCAACAATCTTTCTTTTCTCCCTAGTGAGTGGCCTAATCAGACGAGCTCAATAAGATTACAATATAATAAACAAAATAGACCTTGTTATTCCGTGTTGCACCAAAAGAGGTGGCCTGGTATCGGAGAGTCTCACTCCCTGCCATGGAATCCAGCTGCTCTTCAGTCAGGTTCTCAGTGTACTGGACATTTGCCATCTGCTGAATAAGCTCCTGATATAATAAAAACAAAAAACAATTAAGCATCTCTATGTTTCAGAAATCAAAAAAGCTTTAAAATATAACCCACCTGCAGAAGAACAAGCTCAATCCCTAGCCCCTTTTTCAGCTGATTCACAAGATACTGGAAAAGGCCCCTCAGTTCCATAGATGGGTACTTCTTACACCTAATGAAATTATGCGTTAGATGCTGAAGGCGTATGGCTTGAAGTACATAATTCGCAAATAAAATATACCTTTATAATAGTAATAATAGCAATAAAAGGAAACAAAAATGAAATCAGACAAAAAAGAAACAATTTTATCAAAGTGAGATTCACAAATACACATGAACCAATGCCACAATTATTACAGCAATCAATGGGAAATTTAAAAAAAAATTAATAGACATAACAAAACAATCACTGCAAAGTAACCAAATTTGTGCAGCAATGGAATGTAATAAAGAAACTGTCCAGGGACAAGTGTATTTCAAAGAGGCATCAAACAACAATGTTAACACACAAATATAGAAAGGGAATTGAAATGACAAAGTCATCCAACCCGCTGACACAGAAGGACAATGAAAGAAGTCTGCACATCCCATTGCACAACGGAGCAAGGTATACATTGATCTAGTCAACATATTGGCACATATTTTAAAAATTAAACCTCTTTCCACTTCATGCTTACCAAGTATCTCAAATTACTTAACGGGTCCAATGAAACCCACACAAGGACACGCAACTTTAGTTTCAAGAGTGGGATAAACGCATCTATAGATAAATATCCACAGTTTCAAAGCAAATAACAAAATTAATAGTTTCCCAGAATCATTATTATTAAAAAAATTGAAAAATACCAGCAAAAGCCATAATCTTAAACTTTTGAATAAATTTTACAATATTTGTACATGGTGAAGATCTTTTTCCTCCTAGTAAAATACAAAACATGACTAGCAGCAAAAAAAAAAAAAAAAACTGGAAACATAAATGTAACACTAAAAGTACAATCAAGTTCAATTGTCTAATAAAAAAAACCTCCCATAGCAAAGCCCCAGAAACCTTGACAACTTAGGGAGATGAAGCACGTAAAAGCAATGCAGCCACAAGCTTCTGATTGTGAGAATAAGTTTCACTTCAATAACCTTTTGTGCCTCCAACAATTGAGGTGGAGGGTATCCAACTACCCTGGACTGTACCTTCTATTATCAAACTGACTACATCAATACCCATGGACTGTACATGCATGAAGAACCATGATATCTTGAACAACCATTAAACTGAGCTTAAATGAAATATATCACATGAAGATAGAAAATCAAATGAGCGCTGAGATGATCCCTCATTTTTAAAAGAATGCATCTTTCTATGAAGACACCTCTTCTTTATGGGTCAATCTATGAATATATGATACATAAACGTAGACTGAACCATAAACATGCCCTGGAACTTGTCGAAGTTACATGTAGAGGAAGAGCTAAAGAAGAGCACTAATAGAAAAAGCACCAACTAGAATAAATCTTTTGACATTCTCTGTAAAACACAGGAAAAAATCCTTCGAACCTCAAACCTCACTTAATCCTAAGCTCCTCAGTGTCAACAATACAACGAATGACCTTCAATTCACAATCTACACGGAGCATCAAGTTGCAGAGATGCTCAATATGGCAAGTTAACTCTGGTGGAAAACCAAGTATTATGAGCCCTCCTTAAACTTTTAACAAAAACGCATGATACTTGATATTCAACAACTCCATATCTTGAGTAATTCACAAAATCCCCCTTATTTAAGCAATAGCCCACCAAAAAATTTATGCTTGCTTCTCCCAACACTATTCACTAAAGGCATCCAACTTTTATTCCTTGCAAATATTTGACAAATTTTTACCACTTCTCAAAAGCTAGAACCTCATTCACAACTGATATGAACCTTTTTGAGTTCTATAAAAAGATTCAAGGACCAATTTCTAATGTATTTCACTTCCAATTTCATCTAACAAGACCAGCTTCCATCTCGAGAATCTGAGTTAAAAGCGTGAAATAGTGTCTTTCTCACACCTCTAAATCTCTTTTAGGACTTGAAAAAGAAAGAAATGATCAATAGTAAATTCCAACACTGCATCCACGAAAAGCCCCAACAGATTCACACACACTCAAAACTTGAAAGTTGGGCATTGAATCTCTTCGGACCTCCTCCCAAAATTTCTACACATGGCAGCACCTGGCAAGCCAAGTTGCTAAGACAGATCTGACCTTGTAAACCAGGGACATATAAAGAAATCTTCAAATTCCAGAATATCCTGAGCTCTATCCTGCCCTTGGTGAGGCAAATCTGCAACCCGGAAACTTAAGTGAAGTATCCCAAGACATATCTAGAATCTATATAATGAGTTTAAGATAACAGTGAAAGACATACACCACAATAAGACAGAGAAGGCATCTACTTTTCAGCAATTAAAAGATAAAATGTTTGAGACTAGAATACTCTACCATGCAGGCAATGGAAAAACTAAAAATCTACCATAAGGAAGAAGTAAAACACATATAATAGCATAATATAGAACCAAGAAGGAAAAAATTTACAATAAACTTCAAGAACCTATGCCGTTATGGTAAAGTTGACTAAATGTAGAGAGAATTATCCAAAACATACAGGTGACCCCAAAATGAAGCCAAGGATTGAAGCCAGTCTGACAGATTAAGGCCATCATCTTTTAGCTTATCTCGCCCCCCTTGTGCCAAACGTTCAATCACAACATATTCCAAAATGTCGTACTCAAGCTGGAAGAAAAGCATGAAGATACGGTCAAATTTGACACTAAATAACATCCCATGTATATATGTTATAAAAAAAATTATACAAATCATATCAGCATAACCTACCAGCACAAATAGAACTTATTCAGGAAAGAAGCTCATAATAAGCTTACTTCATTAGATCAAGCAATCAAGATTTTAAAAAGCTTATTCGGGAACTGAGGTGTTTTACTTTACTCGACTCGGCATAAACCTCAACTTTGATAACCAAATAACTCATAAACTATAATTTACGGAATTATTAGCAATAAGTGATGCAACTACAAACTAAAGTCATTAAAAGCTCAAAACCATGCATCCTAACAAATAGCATTGGAGCAAAACTTGAAGTAGAAGGTGGTAATGTGGTATACAAAAAAGGAGGCCTCATACAATATACATAGCTGATATAGTGGTTGGAGGAATAAATAAGCTGTTTCACACTAGACACGGTTAATATAGTGGCTTGAAGAAGGTTTTATTTTAGAATTCATCCACAATATATTTTATTTTGGGCCTCATTTAACATTTTATTTAACTTAAAGGCCTACAACTTTTAAAAACATAAAAAAAAACCCGCTCTATTAGAAAATTACAAATGCAATTTTTTTTTATTAAAAAAAAAAAAGCCCAAAAGGCTCATAAGCTTTTAGAACCACTTTGCCTCACGCAAGCCTCAAAAGTGTACATCAAGGCTTAAGCCCCAAATATGTGAGACACGTGACAGGCTTAAGCCTCACTCTTTCAAGTATTTTGGATTTTTTATTACATTTAATTATGGTTCTGTTTTCAAGTGTTTTTAATCATTTTTTACCTTAAATATTTGGGGACCAAGAAACTGTAGCAATTGCTACAACTGTACCCCGGATCCCTCCAAACCTCAACCTTCTGGGAAGTTTTCAACCTTTAAATTAAACCAAAACTGCAGAACAATTCTAAAAAAACCTTCTGTCAAACACTATATTAATTGTATATAACATATCATTTCTTCTTCCAAACACTACATAAGTTGATAATAATATATAACAAGAACCTTTTCCTCACCGTGTATACCACATTACCACCTTCTTTCTTTTAAGTACTACGTTTCTACCCCTAAACTTCTAATGACTTTAGTTTGTAATTTTATGATTTATACTGACTTTGTTGTGCAATTATGTGTTTATTTATAAACTAAATTTATCACATCATAATTAAAAAAATTGATTGTTTACTCTATTTTATTTTTATGAGTTATTTCTTTATTAAAGTTGAGGCCTACACCTCATTATGCCTCTAGGCTTAGACCTTGCCAAGCAAAAAAGTAAGCGGATCCCAAATAAGCATTTTTAAGACGTTAGATCTACTCTCACAAATTTTAATTATGAAAACAACAAAAAGCTCAACAATAATCACAATAATTCAAAACGCACATAAAAATTTCTTCAAAATGATAGACAGTAAATACACACCTGGGTCAAATACTTAAATGCATCTACAACAGGAGCAATCATATCTCTGTATGCCTCAATCTGCAAAATATTGTAGCAATATAAATGCATTATGTCTATGCACAGTAAAAATCATAAACACCAGCCAGCAGCCAAAATACAATAATTGCAGTAGAGCAGCCACAAGAGGTAGCCCATGCGGTTGGATTGTTGGGATTGTGCGTGAGTGGTGCAAGGTTCAAGTTCCGTTAATGTATATTATTAAAAAACAATTGTAGTAAAACAAAATATTACCTGATGAACAATGGTCCGTAGTACAGTCATTGGATTTGCATGAGCTAACTTCGCAACCATCCGACCTAGCTGCTTTAAGTTCTCCTTGGCAAGCCGTTTCAAGATCCTTCTAGTGTCCAACTGTATAAAAAATAAAAAAATAAATATGCTTTCCATACAACAAATATTGCAAAATAAATCCAAATATCATGAGATACAACCAGTATCAATCATACCTTCGCTATTTGTCTGGCAGCTAGAAGCATAGGCATCCGCTCATCTTCCTTTTCCCATTCACCGTATAAGCGATAACGCACCTAAGCAGATAGGATTCATCTAGCAAGAGTGTCTACGATGCCAAATAAATTCTCAAATGAAAGAATCAAATACTGTTGATGTAAAGCCAACCTCATACGGAAGAAGATTCATAACTTCCCAGATCTCCTGGCCAACTGCGGGATTTGCAGGTATTAATTGTAAAGAAGGAAGTAAACATGTTCCTAAGGCTTCTTCTATCCTTAACCTTGCTTCCTTTAGATGCAAACGAGGATCTCGACTCACACCATTAACTGATTCTGAATTTGCAAGTGCCCCACCGCTACCTACAAGCTCAAGTGCAGACAAGTAGAATCCTCTCAACACCCGGCATACCTACATAAATAAAAGAATATAACATTAAAAAAAAATCCACCTGTTGTTTAAGAGGAAGAATGCTCAAAGACAATACAATCCAGAATATAAAATATCTATGTACACAAACCTTCTGCAACAGTAATGTATCACGGTAAAGATAAGGTCCAGCAGAAACAAGCATCTGGAAAAATTCTTTAGGGAGATCTATGAATGAACCACGCACTGATGAAGTTACTGTATCCATTGCATCAAGACTAGCTCCAGATGAAGATCCAATGTTTTGGAGATGTGCTTGGTGAACAGTTTTGTATACCGAAGAGATGGACCTTTCAATGAGCCTGAAAAAAACAAATATAATAAAATTATTGAAACCAAAGTTGGACTCAGCTCATGATAAGTCAGACATAGAGAAATGGAAAATCAAGCTGGTTACGGTAAATTAGTTTTTCCAGTTGAGCTCCAAAAAAGAAGAGAGAGAGAGAAAAGAAACAAGAAAAAGGAACATGCCTTTTATTTACCTAAACAAGCTGTTACAAATTTGTATATGCTCCACAGGATTCAAATGTGAGAGACGACCAAAGAGTATATTTGCATGATACCTGATAACAGAAGATTACAAACACATCTTAAAGATAGAAATAACAGATACAACTAGGAAGTAAAAGAAATAAAAGGACCCAACGTACTAATGTGTATTATGAAAAACAAGAACACGGATTGATTGCTATATATAAGGTCACTCCAGTATTTTTACTGATGTTGAGGTAAAATCAAGAGAAAAAAGACAGAGGGGGGAAATGATAAGTAACACACACTAAACAATGACACCTTAAAATTGTAAGAGTTATTTTTACCAAGAGCACAGCTCCAACTCACATGCATTAAATATTATCACACAAACTACAGTAGTAATCATGATCCAGTGCTAGTATGATAACACTAAATCAAAAGATGAGAGAAAGGCAGAAAGCCCATTCTTCAAGAACAAGTGTTTAAAAACTAAGCATGCACAGAAAGGAAGCCACCATAGATTAGTAATAAAACCACAAGGCAAATAACAATAACTCACCAATCATCCACAGAAAGGAAACCACTAAGCAAGCCCAATGTTTGATTATTTTCAAGCTCCTCAATCCGTTCAGCAACTGCCTCAGTTTCCATGGCTAAGGCTGTGAAAAGATCTATTGTTACATCTCCTTGTTTCTCATCATCCATTAGATCTTTTCCGGTAGCAGCGAGGTTTATTTTACCAATCTTTCTAGCCTGCAGGAGTTGACAAAAGGTCAAAGGTCAGTTTAAAAAGAAACATCCAATCATAAGGATGATTTTAATGGAAGGGATTGATGACTTTAGGCCATTTGTCAAATAAGTCATCAAATAACTAAACTCAACACAAGGAAAGAACAACAATAGAAAGTAAACTAAACTCAACACACACAGTTATATAATGTACATATGCATATATACCAAAAAAAAGGGGGGGAGGACACCAGTGCGCCTAGCTACAAGCACTAACAAAAGCATCAACAAATAAAACTTACTGTACACAGCGGTACAATTCCTACCTAGCCCCAAAAATTAGCATCCATTTAAAGACTTTACAACAAGATATAAATCATGAGATCATACTACATGACAAGAACTTTGAAACCCACTCTTGGTAAATACCTCATCAAGTCTCTTAGAAGAGAAAACATTATAATGCTCAAATGCCTCGTCATCCTGGGGAAGTAGATGTGCATATCTGCAACAAGAGAGTAATCCTTAATGACACAATTGCCAGCAAAATCTGGAGCTAGTCCAAACTCTCGTGACAGGAAACTACAGAAGTACTTTATCTGTACTAAAAACAAATGTATCAATAGGATCATCAAGGGGAGGAAAAATCATCATATTTCCCATAAAAAACTAAATATTTCGAGGTATCTAAATACCAACTCAACCATAATGATAACAGATGAAAAATAAATACAAAACATTCCCCGCTACACTGATATAAAAATGGAATGGGTAGATGCTGACAGTCTTTACAAGGCATAGTTTAGTATGGTTAATGAGAACAACAATCTCTACCAATTAAGAAAAGAAAATACAAAATAGACTGAAATGAACAAGACGTCCATCAAAACTTCCAAAGTTAAACTTGCAAAATAGCCTCCCAACATAAAGTTAAACCCTTACAACAAGGCAGGATAATCTGCCAATGACACTCTTGTAGCTGCGATTCTTATATTTTGCCCCATGTACATATGAACTGATTCAGATTCTTATAGACAATTTAAATTTATATAAATAAGTGAAAGCATATCAATCAATTAAAAATTTCAAAAATTTCGAAATCAAGCCTATATAATATAAATATATTGTCTTTCTAAAAAATAAGCCTATAAACTATCAGAGATACCAAATCTCTCAATTCATCTGCATCCTAAATCAAACAATCATAAAATGTAACTAGAAGAGAAAAGCATGTTTGTTTTGCAGCTAAAAGCAGAAAAAATAACTCACATGCTGTCCAGATCAATAAAATCTTCCTTCACCAGCAAGGCTGTAAGCTTATAGAGTCCAAATGGTACGGGACTGTTTACTTCCATACGCTGATAATATAGGAATTTAAAACCAAGAATTTGTGCGGCATGAGACTGAAACACACATTCAAGCATATGAGTAAACTTAAGAACTGATTCACTCAATGAATGTTAAACAGGTATTCATAATATATATATATATTAAAACAAAATTGTTTACCTTGGGAAATAATGGAATCAGATCCAAAAAGTCATTGTTATCAGGCTGAAGTTCAAAACATTCTAACACCTAAATCAAAAATAAAAAAATTATTAAAAAAGAGGCATTACAATGGATCATCAACCACTTTAGGAAACAGAAAAAAGCAATTTAAACCTTGAGAACTCAACAACTTACTATGTCAAAAACACGATTTGGATCCAGATCAAAATGACCAATTAATGACTGCAAGTACAATTGTAATCAGATACAAATACACAAAAAATGACAAATACACTAAATAAAGTCTAGCTAAAAGTAAAACCTTAATTATGCCAATAGTTGCTCCTGATATAAATACACAAAAAATGAGAAGTAAACTAAATAAAGTCTAGCTAAAAGTAAAACCTTAATTATGCCAATAGTTGCTCCTGACACACTGCATGATGACGATTCTGTGTTTCCACAGAGAAGGGTAACCTATATTTAGAGAATGAAAATCCAAGTCAATATAAGAAAAATCAAATTAACATAAAAATAAATTAACAGAAATAAAAAAAAAAAACACAACAGAATCTGAAGCTGTCTAACATCAGTGAACTGCTATGTTACACTGCACGAACTTCCAAACTAAGAACTTTCATCATAAGCTTACCAGCTTGGCATAGCCTTCACTCTCTTCTCGAAGAAGATTAAATTTAGTTTGCTGATAAAGAAGACGGGTGTTTACTCTAACCTGAAAGAAAGTAGTACAGATACATCAAAGGCATATCGCATATGAAATCAAAAGTTTGAGCAAATGAGATCATAAATTGAAATTAGTCTCATTTAGTAATTATTTGTATAATCTATTATTTTTGGAGAATCAAGCATGCTTTTATATACAAGTCCGACATTTGGTCGTTTAAATAAACTGACTCTTTAATTTTTTTATTCCATAAGATACATTTACGAGGACTAAAACCTCGCACCACTCACACACATACACAAACTGCTTCATTAAATTCCCCTATGCTGATCAAGGGTCCAATTAGATTCATGCAGGATAAATGAATTAAATGCATTGGAGAATGAGCACATCATGAAACAGTGTAAGACTGTTACCACAAGGTGCACACAATCTGCATTTACTCTACATGAAAATAAATAATAGATTTTCAAGTTTTCTCCTTGGTAGTTGGTACAAAATATAAATAAAATATGTGTGCATACATATATAAATGTAATAAATAAAAATAAACAATCTCATTAATAGTACTCTGTGTTGCTTGTTATGTAAGGTGGCCATAATGTTTAATTAATATTTGCTTACCTCTTTACTCTTCAGCTCTTGAGCCTTAATCTTAATCATTTCAGCCTCCCAAAGAAACTCTTCCTGCATTGGCAAAGCATTATATTTATTAGTAAAAAAAAAATCTCAAAAAGAGGTAGGAAGGCAACAATCAAAAAGCCATGACCAATGCCAAAATTTAAATGAGAATTAAAAGTCACCTCACAGCGCTCATGGAGAAGCCTCAATGGAACTAACCCAGAGTCAACCAGCCATTTTGCCTGAAAGGGAGAAGGACTAAATTATAAATAGAAGCAACACATAAACATAGCAAAAGGAAACAGCATAGAAGAAAATAAAATCCTGGGTCAAGTAAGAAAGCATTCCTAGATCAATAATCTCAAAAGTTGATTATAAATGTTCAAAAGAAAAAGATGTCACTAGAGAAAGATTACCATAAACTGAACATATAAACAAATAAATGGTGACTTGTTGAAGACTATCATCCATACTTTCAAGCATGATTAAAAGATTGATGGACTGTCCCACCACCACCACACAAAGGGAAAAGGATAATAAAAAGTACTAATAAATAACAGAGTACTTGTACATGGAACATTAGGAGTATTAATGAACTCAATACTGACCAGCTTTGTAAGACGAGCCCGATATTCTCCAGGCATTGTAAGCTGCAAAAGTACACATTCATACTTAAATCGACATGTGCAGGTAAAAAATAAGTCCGAGACAATTTCAAATAAAAGACACTACATACACAAGTCCAATATATTGGGGAAAATTTACACAAACAGGTATTTCCAATAACACAATACATTCTTACTTTTTGTAGTTACTTTTGTAATATGAACTTAACAATAACAGACAATAGCAAGTACGTTTTTACTTTTAAAGGACTAAAACATGATAATTTTGTCACTCCCAGCAATTTGCAAAAATAAAAATCAGGGGGCAATCAAAGTTCTTACTATTATCGGAGATCTCTGAAGCCATTTCTTCTAAGATAAAGGCCTTCTTTTAATATGTATATATTTCTAGTTTTTCACGGTGATCCTAGTTGCTTCCGTAAAAACCAAGAACACTTTTTTTTTCACTTCTGTAGAAAACAGCAAGAAACAGGGCAACACATTTCCATCCATCAAAGAGTGTACTACTTGTATTTGTATGCAACTTTCTAGAGGACTCGAACAACCATTAAAAGTGAGAGCATTCTGGTCATTCTAATTAAGACTCACTTAAAATATTCACACTTTTTATATGCCGTTACTGTGTTGTACTGTTATGCTAGGAAAAAAGGTTGTGACATGAAATGCTCAAATTTTCATGATTTTGCTAAGATCAAGCTATCTGTCTGTGCTCACTTTATCTTAGTTAAAATGAATTAACAATTAGCTGTATTAGTCTCCAATCCAGGATTTCTCTTCCCTCATAATTCAAACCACATAACTCCAAAATTCAAAATATATACTGTCCCAACTTACTTATACTCAATAACAGCATTTAATCGCGACATTCAAGTACAAATGAAATGGCAACCAACATCAGCAACAACATTAATAACAAAAAATAAAAAGCTCACATCTTGAGCCATTTGGGTCACTATATCTGCAAGACTGGAGCCAATCTCTTCGGCAGAAACCTTATCCGTGAACATAACAGAATCCAATGCCACTTTACACTTCTGAAGCGGCAACTCTCCACGAGCCTACCAATCAAAAGAAAAAGAAGAATCAAGAAAAAATTCGCAACTACAAAAGATTCGCAAATACAAATTCAATTATCCAAATACAACGAAAACATAAATAAAATAAAAACAATAATTGAAAGAGAAAAAAAAACAAACAAACCATGCTGGAGCAGAGTTCGTAGAGAAAACGGAGCATAGGAACGGGATCATGGAGCTTGAAACTAGGGTTTCCAGCCTTCCATTCACGGAGGCAGTCTTCTGTAACGTACAAACACTGTACAGGTGGGAGAGACATTGTTGAGAAAGAGAGAGAGAGTAACAGAGCTTAGAATCAAGCCCTAGGTTTGAGATGAACGAGAATGAGGGATGAGGTCGTTGTCGGAGGGGATTTCATGGATCAAGGAGAAGAGATTTCTGATAAATTTTAGGGTTTCAGATTTTTTCTTTTTCTTTTTCGAAGCTCCTGCTGGCTTTAGGGGTTTGGGGACGAGGATGGTATCTGCTTTGGATGGACTTCAATGGGCCCCATAAAAGTTTCAAGGCCTTTTAATTCGAGCTGGATTCTTTAAGGATCTTTACAATTATATCCTTTTAACATAAAATAAGGGATAAGTTGAAAATTAGCCTGTTTAATGAGTTCTTAACTAAAATTATTTTCTAAATATTTTTAGTTTAGTTCTACCCACTTTTATCATAGACAATTCCAAAAATACCCTTGACCACATGGTACTTTTCTAAAAACAGCATCCACTAATTATAGGGGTGTAATAGGTATATTGATTTAAATAGTGGGTATTATTAGGGCTGAGCATAAAATCTAAAAAACCAAAAAAACTGTGTACATCGACCTACCGAACACCGAAAAAACAAAAAACGTTTAAACCGAAAACCGAAAAAACCGCCGACGGTGCAAACCGCCACTGTTAGGTCGGTTTTGAAATTTTGGGTGAACCGACCAATAAAACCGAAACCGACCGAACATAATAAAATAATAATATAATATTATATAATTATTAATTATTAAAATTTTTAAAATTTGTAAATGTAATTATGTTCTATATATTTATGTTTTAAAAATGCACAAAAATGAATTCCAACAATCCAAAATTTTTAATTTTTTAACTAAAACTTTCAAAAAAAAAAACAATAATCAATTCGGTTTAACCGACCAAACCGCGGTCCAAAACGGTCGGTTTTTTTTTAAACTGGTTTGGTTCGGTTGGTTTTTGGATTGCACCAATCCGGACCGAAAACCGAATTCTGAATTTTTTGTTGTGAAAAAACCGCCCAAACCGACCGATGCTCACCCCTAGGTATTATACTAAAACTTAAAAATTATAGATAAAAAAGAAATGACTTATCTAAAAGTGGCTATTGAATCTAATTTCTACGTAAAATAATTACAAAAATCACCTACAAAATTTAATTTACAAAAATATTTTACCACATCATCAAAAAGTACTGAATTTCAAAAATAATGTACCTGAATTGTAAACATCCCAAAATCCCAAATTTCTCATTTTTTTAAGTTTTCAAAAATAACATTTTTGTTACTTATAA
Source organism: Humulus lupulus (assembly GCF_963169125.1). Taxonomy (NCBI): domain Eukaryota; kingdom Viridiplantae; phylum Streptophyta; class Magnoliopsida; order Rosales; family Cannabaceae; genus Humulus; species Humulus lupulus. Next base: position 277,161,059 of record NC_084795.1, on the reverse strand, counting down.
TAGTAATAAGTTACTAAATGGTTACTTTTTCACAAAAAAAAATGTATTTTTAGAGCATATTATTTCATATATATTTTGGTTACCTTCAAACTTTATTTGTTAAAACATTTTTATCTTAAAATAATGATTAGTATTTTTTAAGTTGTATCATAGTATCTTATTATATAAGATATTTTTATGTTACCTTCAAACTTGTTTTATTAACTAGTGAGTTAAAATAAAGTATAACAAATTAATATACAACTTATATCATCAAAAGTTATTTTTAGTATATTATATAGTAACTTTTTTTAATGAAAAAATTTAATTCACTTTTGAGTCACTAATATAACCTACATGTAAATAATAGCGTTTATTTTATTAATCAAATAGAAAACAAGCTTAGAAGGTACTTTCGTATTATAATAAAAAATACACATTTTAGTTTTTTATTATGAATTTTTATTTAACCAAATGAAAAAGCAACTATATAGTTACTTTTTAAATACAACACATGAATTACTTATTACCATTATTGAAGAGACCTTTCTATTTTTTTTATAAACAAAGCATAAAAAGAATTTTTTTGTTAACCAAATATAAAATAAACTACAAGGTTACTTTTAATTCTAGTCATCTTCTCTGGTGACGGCAAAAAAAATATATGTTTCCCACATATCAAAATAATCACATTAAAGAGTAGGTCGCAATTGTATCACCCTTGCGCCCAAATGACCAACGGTGTGGTCAGAATTTTGTTTTTAAGTTTTGGAGAAGAGAGAAAAAAGATAAATAAATAGATTTGAAGAAGGAGAAAAAAAATTTAAAAAAAAAAACTTGGTTTACGATAGTTTATATGTAAATAATTATTTATAAGTGATTTTTGTAAATAAAAGTCAAATCACATGCATCTGTGTAATTATTTCATTCTTTAATAATTGATAAATTATAGTAAATGACCTAGAATAATGACATGAAGAAGCAATATCCTCATTTTTTTTAAGTGTAGATAATTGACCATTTTACATTGTTGATTACCTAAATTATTATTTTCTATCATTTATTTATTTAGGAGCATGTGACTTTATGATATTGGTATATGTATATTAGTTTTGTTTAATTAGTTTTTATTTTAAAGTTATATTGATTTTTTAAGTTTTTTATGGGTTGTTGATATATTATTTTTCAGCTCGCATATATGTCTTTTGTGGTATGATATATCATTTTTTTATGATATTTAGTTTCTATCTTATTATACATAATGTTAATATATAATTTTGTATTATGATATATACATTTTAATTGTAGTAAATATTTTTGTTAGCATAGTATATGCATTTTTTAATAATAATTTTGTAATTGGTATATTATTTTTTCAACTCAGTATATGTATTTTGTGGTATGATATATCATTCAACAATCCATAAAAAACGAAAAAAAATCAAAATAACTTTAAAATAAAAACTAATATACATATATCATAATATTAAAATATTTATAATAAAATAGTAATTTGTTAAATAACATATTTGGTAATATGTGATAATAAAAATGTGGTTATGCTATTTTTCTACAAAATTAAAAGTATGGACATTTACTTACTTTCACACACCATTAAATGTCATTTTGCACCAAACCCCTTAATAATTTAAAAAACCCAAAAACTTTTAAGCCCGAAAAAGTGTCGGGTTGTTTGGTGGGCTGAAGAGGATAAAACTCGAGAAAGTTTTTGGGAAATTTTGTATATTAATTAGTTTTGGAGAAGTTTAAATAGATATGAAAAAATAAACATAATTTCTATATGTATGGAAAAAAAGTAATTATACAAAATATGGTAAGTTTTAAAAAAGTTAATTTAAAATATAACAACTTCATAAAATACAATACATTGATTACCATAAATGGAATAACAAAAAAGTCATCTCTCTAACAATTATTTTCTCATTCTACTCTCTCTTTCTCCCTTTCTCCTACCCCATTTGATTCCCTCTTCTCATCCTCTACCAGTGAAGCCACCTTCGGCCCCCCGATGATGATGCACTACCGTCCCCTATGGTTCTTCTTCTTCTGATCTGGTTTTGTTCTTATTCTTGTTCTTTTTGTTCTTCTTGTTTTTTTTCATATCTGATTTTGCATTTCAGATCTCAATTTGTTTTCCAAATCCAACTATAACTAGTTACCATCATGATCTATTTAGTATTTTTTATTTAGATCTAATTCTTTTTTTTAGACCTGGCTAAGTAACTAGATACCATGGTGATTATTATTATTTTTTCAAACATAGCTATAACCAATTACGATAATGATTAATTTAGATTTTTTTTTATTTAGATATGATTCTTTTTTCACGCTTGGCTAAGTAATCATGTACTACATCGTTTTTTTCATATCTATTTTTCTTTTTCTACCTGGTTAAGTAACTAGAATAAATATTATTTTGATGGTGGTAACTCGTCACCACCATATCACTAAAAAAAACTATTAAAAAAAGGCTAATTATGATTTTTGCCCCCCAAACTATGACCCATACATTATCACATCCCTTGATTTTTTCGGGCCATTAAAATTTCTCTCTTAACTATTCACATTGATGAAGTGAGACTTCTGTTAAGTTTCACCACACGTGGCTAACGGAATGCTGATGTGGATATTCACTTGTTGATGTGCCATTGTCACTTCAACACCACACGTGTAATTCATTTTTTTTAAATCTATTTTCTTATTATAAATTAATTTTAAAAAATTAAAAAAAAACTTTCAAATATATTTTAATTTCAATTCTCCTACCACATTATTAAAAAATTATTTTCTTTTAAAACATTAAAAAATTAAAAAAAAACATTGAAAACAAAACTTAAAAAACGTTAAAATATTTTTTCCTCCTCTTTCTCTCCTTTTTCTTCTCCTTCTTCTTCTGATCTTCTCTCTTCTTGTTCCCAGGTGATGTCGACGGGATGAAAGCCCCATCGTCTTTATTTTTCTTGTTGCAGGTGCGACGAGGCTTGGGGCTTTTACTCACGGATGGAGGTGGTGGTCGGATGTCGGACGGAGGGTCGGATCTGGGCTTTGGGGTCGCAGGAGAAGTAGGTGGAGGCTTCGCGGTTCTAGGTTTTGGGGTCGCAGGAGAGGCAGGTGGAGGCTTTGGGGTGATGAGGTTAAGGGATTGATTTGGGTATTTGTTTGAGTTTTGTGTTTGTATTTGGTTTCAGTTTCAAATTTTAGTTCCAAAATCTGGGTATGAGTTTGTTTGGTTTCAAAATCTGGTTTGTATTTTTTGTGTTCTTGGGATGAAATAATAGATTTCAAACTCTAATTTCTATGGTTGTGCTTCTTATTCTTCACCTGACAGATTTGTACAAGGTTCTAGCAATTAAAGATTGATTATGGTTGAATCTCTTATTATACTTGATTATGGTGGAATCTTTATCATGTGTTCTTCAAAATTTAATTTGATTATGGTTGAAGTGTGAACTCAAGAACACAAAGACTAATTCAAAATATAATTTTAATTATGTAAATGTGTGTATTAAACTATTAATAAATATTTTAATTATGTAAATTAATTTAATTATTTTTAATTAATTAAAATATTTTTTATACTTTCAATAAGATAATAGATTTTCAAAATTTTAAAATTATTTAAAGTTTTTTGTTAAATTTATTTTAATCAATATATATATATCTTATATAAGAAAATCTATTTTTAAAATTATTTTTCATATTTTTAATTTTAAAATTAATTTTTTATTTGAATTACACATGTGGCGCTGATGTGGCAATGACACATCAGCGGGTGAACAGACACATCAGCATCCGAACTTAACAACAGAAGTCTCACTTTACATCACTGTGAATAGTTTATGGAGAATTTTTAATGGCCCGAAAAAACCAGGGAGCATGGTAATGTATAGGTCATAGTTCGGGGGCAAAAATCTTAATTAGCCTAAAAAAAGATAGTGGTGACTAATTACTACCACATAAATTTTTAAAAAAACTTATTTGAATATGGGGGCAAAACCCCATAAAAATGTAAAAAAAAGAAAAAAAATCCATAAAAATTGCACAAAGTTGGAAACTCAATATTTATCAAACTTGATGATAAAAAAATCATATTTTATGTTTATTTAATATTAGAAATTGGTAATAATATTAGATTTAATATTCTTTTATTTATTTATAAGTTATTTAAAATAATAAAAAATTAATTAGTATTCTTTATTTTAATGGAAATTGGTAGGACTTAGCAATAAAGGTATTAGTGGGCAATCTAGTCACGATGTTTCTTCAAATTCTACTTCAAGTAAGTTGAGATGTCACCTGTAGTACATATTCTGTGATTTTTGTGATGAATATGTATGTATGGAATGTTTGAAATATATAAACAATGAAATATGATTACAATCAAAATGACACAAAATATATATAATATTAACAAATAATATTACATAAGTGAAGAAAAAAGATAATAAGATATTACATAAATTATGACAATTATCATGAGAGTAGAATGTAGAAGATAAAGATCTCAAGAGCAACACAAGGCTTAAACAATGTTCAAAACATTTGTCCTAAAAGCTATTTCCTCCCTCATAAGAACACTTTGAGAATATCTCTAGAAATGCTTATAAGGATGTATCAAACCTTATCCCATACTCATCATAGTGTTCTAAAGATGAGCATGTCATCACAAGTATTCTAAACTATGTAGTGTATTTTTTCACATTCACACATTACATCCAAGTGAGTAAAATTGTTTCTATATGTAGAGTTCTGATCCACCATTTGATTTTCTAATGCCATCAGACCCCATTGGGAGTTAGAATTATGCACACAACAACTATAAAATAGTATAGCTAATGAAAATCAAATTCAAGACGTGTAACTCCTTTTACACATCAATTGGTGAATATTTGTGAGAGTTATAAAAAGTATGATCATCATTTCTTAATAATTGTAACTCCACTCTATTTGTTACAAAACTTATTATGGTCACAATTTCTCAAATTGTAACTCCACAATATATGTTACATTTGACAAAATAACATTTGTCACACTCTATTATTTGTCACATAATTCATTTAATTAAAATATTATATTATTTGTAGAATAATATAACATGCAATGCTTTTGGTATTTGTGATTTGCATTGCAATGAAAGTACGGCACCATGAGATTTATTTATGGATATTCGTGTTAGCCGAACTGCTTGTGTATGAATGGTATGTTGTAGCGTCTCAGAATTTTACTAAGTTAGATTGTAGTAGCTTATGCTGGAGTATTTTAGTTTTCGTGGATATTGGTTGAAGTTGGGATTTAGTTGGAAACTCGTAGAGCTAGTTATGGATTTTATAAGTTTAACCTATAGTTTAGAAATATTAATTTTAACATAAGGTTTGATTAATATAGTTGGTCCTAGAAATATTATTTATTATAATCTAAGGTTTAGATAGAATAATTAAGAATGTGACATTTGTCACATATATGTTTATTAAATATTTAAGGTTTTTGATGAATACAAATAATCATGGATAAGTCTAGGAAAGTTTAGAACCTTCCCCCAGCTGTTAGGATCACGTTTTACTCAGTCAAAGTAGTTTAAACAAATCCAAGTGTGTTGAAAATGTGCAAAAACGTGTTTGAAATATCAGCGTATACCGATATATCGCAGCTATAAGGGCTGATATATCGCCTATGATTAATACGAAAAACACGTCGACTTCGCACGAACAAAACCATAGACCCTTGGGATTATGGTGCAAGCGATATATCGCCTATAGGAGGCAATATATCGACTCCAGTGACCATTTTTTTTTTAATTTTCATGGAATCCGAAACTAGAAACAGCCCTAAAAAACTTTGACTTGTTCCTGAACGTTTTTAACCGAGTTCTGAGCATCTGTTGAGCAAAAAATGTATTTTTTTAATCATTTATTTATTCATTTTAAAAGGAGTTAGTTTCACTCATTGGACTCTATAAATAGGACATTGCACTCAGCCATTCCATTCATCATTCAAACATTCTTCAAAGCCTCCAAGCTGCTAAGTTTATTCTAGAGAGAAAACACTAGGGTTTTGGGATTAAAAGCTTTCCAATCTAATGCTTTTCTAAACACTTGGGAAGTAAGATTTTGTAGTGATTTCAGTGTTTGAGGTATAGAACGAAGCCCTAAGTTGTCTAAGGTACTTTTAATCTTCAGGTTTAGTCCATTTCCATTCTTTGTATTCTTTCCTTTTATTTCAAAACCTAACTTGATATTATGGTTTCTGGTTAGGTGTTTGATTTTCTTGAAACTTAAGGTCTTTGGTAAGTTAATTTCTTGATGGTTTAGATCTTCTATTCATCTTCTTTTCTCTAGAAGACTTATGGCTTCTTTATGTTTGGTTTTAGGAGTTTCCAATCCCGCTTTTGTCTCCAATATCGCGGTTTTTTGTAATGAAAATTAGGTAGTTTAGTTTATGGTCTAGTTTATGTTTTGTATGACCTAACATTTCAGGTACAATAAAAGGGTAAGTGTGTTTGGACCTAAGGTGTCCAATGATGTATGACAGACTTATGTCTGGTAGGCTTAGTTGCCAAAATTTTATGACGGACCTAAGTTGATGTTCGGTGTGTGACGAACTATTATCCGGGGCTTAATTGTCATCCCTGTATGTAACGACCTCATTTCTTAACATACATATATATATAATGTAAAAACAAAGTTTAACCTGAATACGATAATACTGAAATTCAGAATTTACAAAAAAAAAAAAACTTTATTAAACAATACATAAACTAATGTTCATAACTTCAAACCATACAATACCCACAACCAAATAAAAACTTTATCTTACATAAAAATCTTAATTTTATAAATAATTTTTGTGGCTCTACTACACCTTAATGTAGAACTAGAGATGTATCCAAGCGATAAATTGAAAAGGTTTATGTAAATTACAAAGTTCATGAAATACTTTTAAAGCTTTATGTAAATTATAAAGTTCACAAAATACTTTTTATGAAATATAAATATAAAATCAAGTTTCTCGTTTATTTATAATATAGCATAGCAGAACTTTACTCCCTTCAAGTCAGCCACATATGTACAATCACGTTGGCTCCACGTATACTCATCAACCATTTATATTTGGGGCATCTTACCTATAACACAAACAGTATCTGATGAGCTAAGGCTCAGTAAGTAGAATAACTTCCTCATATGCATTAAAATAAATGTGCAACATGTTATGTATTTTTTTTCTTTCACTTTCATTTCATTTGAGCCCTAGAGGATGCTGCTGCTGGCATTACATAGGGAATCACATTCCCACCTGAACATAAACATGATAATAGGGAATTTCTCCCTCATAAATATTCATTATGTAGGGAAGTACGTCTCCCAAGTAGCACATCTACTTTAACGCTTTCAATAATATATCTGTAAACATTGAGCGTGCTTATGCATAATAAATATACCATGCTTGAAAATAACTTATGCATAAATACAATATAGCAGAATAACATGTAAAACATATGATTGCACATAAGACACATAAAAGACTTGTGTTGTAAATGAGGATTCTACTTACCTTGCGTCCTGATAAAACAACCGAAATTGTTAGCTTCCTGATAAAAACACAAAATTAACTTACATAAAATCTACGTGATGTAATTTTAGTTTATAATTGTCATTATTCCATTTTTCCTATTTTATTGTTTATTTTATGTGCAGGCGTATGGTCATACTATAATTGTCCATAGTGAGATACTGGTCTAAAAGTCGTGGTCATGGTCACACGGAAATGTCCAGGTCATAATATCAGTCCATAATAATAGGGAATAAGGTCATATAATAAAAGTCCATAATAGTCGAAGGTGTGACCATAGCTTATATAGGTTTAGTATTATAATGACACATAAAAATAGTTTATATTTCAATTTTGGCATTGTAAAATAATCTATATATAAATTTTGGCACTATAACGACATGGTAAAATAATCTATATATAAATTTTGGCATTATAATTGCATGGTAAAATAATCTAATTATAAATTTTGGCATTATAACGGCATGGTAAAATAATCTATATATAAATTTTGGCATTATAACGGCATGGTAAAATAATATATATATAATAGCTAAGTAACTGAATTGAAATGCTCGGTAAGAAGCTTACCTAAAAGGTTTTCGTAGGCTAGCGTTACAGACAGAACTTCGCCTAGATCTTAGAGATTTAGAACTTTAAAAGAGTGTTAAGAAGATTTTTAGGCAGAGTGAGAGAAAGAAAAAGAGGTTTTGAAATTCAAAATGATTTTGGAAGAGCTTATTTATAGGAAAACTTTGGGTTACTATGCTGCATAGTAAAATAATAAAATATCATAGTGGAATAATAAAATATTCAAAATATCAAGCATAGTGGTTTGCTAAAGTCATTATTGTATCACTACTGCATCAACATGTGGGACCCATGGAGTGGGCCCCGCTGTGGGACCTACTATGAATAGTACCCGATGAATAGCAACAACAAAAAATGAAAACTTCCCAATCTTCTAATATTACTTAGTCCAACATTTTTTACTCACAAACTTTTCTGAAAAAGTTTCTCTAACATCCATAAATTAATTATTCTCATGTGTTAGTTACTTCAAAAACTTAGAATTGTTAAAATCTCATAGTAGAATACAACTATATTCCCAACGGTCAGGTTACTGTTTCCAACGGTCGGATCACTATTCACCAACGGTCATAACCGCTAGTTTTTGTCATATAAATACTTGTTCCTTCAACCATTTACTTGCAACAACTTCTTCATACCTTACCCTTCTAAATAAAATTCATCATCTAATCATGAATTTCTCTTTATTGCTTATAACTTTAGTGATTGTTTGCTTGTACTTTGCATCATTCTATGGGTATTATACTAATGAAATGCCCATGGATATTATAGTTGCGTATTCATTAGTGTTGACACGGTTTTTCGCCAACAGTGTATTACGAAAATTAGCTGGAAGGAACTAGTGCTTAAGGGTAAACCGTAATGAGAATAATCACTCTCTAAGGTACTTAGAATGATATAATAAGAATACTCGTTCCTTTTTACGTGGCTCGGAGGTTAAAATTCCCTAGTCCACGAGTCAATATTATTGTTGTATATCTCTTTCTATTTTTGCATTACCAAAAGAATCCAACCTTTTGCACTACCCAGGGTCTTGGTATTTATAGGAGAATGATCTCTGGGTAGGTGTTGGGGTTATACTGTGATCTCTTGATCCTTCACATCATCTCTGTGACATTAATGATTAATATCTAAATTTTAATATGAAGTGTGGCTAATCAATAGGTAAAATGGATAATGGGCCGGATCACACACGTTTATATTGCGTATCCGGGAATTCGAGAATAATACAGACACGTGATGTCTATTTTATGCACGTTTATAATGCGTTGTCAACTTTATAAAGATCCTGTGGTACGTCAGACCTCTGGCGTACCATGAGCTAAACGTAATGTCAGCTCGTGCCTTTTGATGCCATATTACACAAATGGTTCCAGGTGGTAAGTTGCTAAATGACTCACCAGCTCGAGCTATTCATCTAGGGAATCATGCTAAATTCCCCTGGATGAAAAGTGAACACGTGGAACATCGATTATAGCCTTTTGCTAGCCAGCTGTACCTAAGCTACCTAAAAAGATACACACTGATTTTTAGGGTGTACAATTAATTATTCTTCCACTTTACTTAATAGCTCTAGCTTTTGATTAACATTGTAATGCACTCAAAAGTATGAATAAAAATATATTCTCTTGTTTTTCATAATTGTTATAATGCATTTGTAGAAAGAAGTGGAAGTTACAATCTACCCCCCTTACAAATTTTCGTCCTCGAAAATCTAGAGTAAATCAGGATATTTAGCTTCCATCTCATCTTCACGCTCCCACGTAGCCTCTTCTATTGTATGGCTTCTCCATAATACCTTGACCAAAGGTATTTCTCTATTTCTTAAGACCTTATTCTTTCGATTCAAGATTTGGACAGGTTTTTCCTCATAGGTAAGGTCTTTGTCCACTTGGATAACTTCATGTTGCAACACGTGACTGGAATCAGGAATATATTTCTTCAACATAGACACATGGAATACATCATGTACATCCGACAACTCTGGTGGCAGTGTCAATTTATAGGCTACTTTTCCAATTCGGTCTAATATTTCAAAAGGTCCAACGAACCTTGGATTCAACTTTCCTTTTTGTCCAAAACTCATAACACCTTTCATTGGTGTTATCCGTAGAAATACTTTTTCTCCAACTTGGAACTCTAATGGTCTTCTTCGTTTGTCTGCATAACACTTTCGTCGACTTTGGGCTACTGCTATCCTCTGTTGAATTTTTCGAACGACTTCCATTGTCGACGTCACAATATCTGGTCCAGTTTGTTGCTCTATGTACTTTCTTTCACCCACCTCATGCCAATGGATAGAAGATCTACATTTCCGCCCATATAATGCTTCATATGGTGCCATCCCTATTGTTTCTTGATAACTGTTGTTATATGCAAATTCAATCAGCGGTAAATATTTACTCCACGATCCTTCAAAGTCCAGGACACACGCTCTTAGCATATCTTCAAGAGTCTGTATAGTCCTTTATGTTTGGCCATATGTTTATGGGTGGAAAGACGTACTAAATTTCATTATTGTCCCCATAGCCTTGTGCAAGCTTTGCTAGAACTTCGAAGTAAATTTTGAGTCTCTATCTGACACTATGGAAATTGGAATTCCATGTAATCGTACTATCTCTTACACATAAGCTTCCACTAACTGATCCCCTGTGTACGTCACCTTTACCGGAAGGAAATGAGCAGATTTTGTTAATCGATCGATGATGACCCATATCGAATCATATCCTTTGCTTGTTCGTGGAAGTCCAATAACAAAGTCCATTGCAATCTGCTCTCATTTCCATTCTGGTATTTCCAAGGGCCGCAGTTCTCCTCCAGGTTGTTGATGTTTTGCCTTAATCATTTGGCACGTAAAACACTGAGCTACATATTGGGCTACATTTTTCTTCATGCTTGGCCACCAAAAGTGTTCCATCAAACTTCTGTACATCTTTGTCGAGTCTAGGTGTACCGTGTATGGAGTGTTATGAGCTTCATTCATAATCTTTTTCTTAATGTCCTATCTTGCAGGTACGCAAATTCTTCCTTTAAATTTTAGTATTCCTGAGTCAGAAACATTGAAATTCTTCACTTTTTCTTCTTTGACTTCTGCTTTGACCTTGGTTAGGTGAGGATCTAATTCTTGAGCTTCTTTTATTTCCTCCAGTAGAGTCGACTGCAACGTCAGATTGGACAATCCTTCGATTACTACTTCAATGCTCGATCTTACTACTTCCTGTTGTAGCAGTTTGGACAAGGCTTTAAGGAACATCAAGCTTGTCGATGTCTTTCTACTTAATGCATCTGTTACTTTGTTAGCTTTACCAGGGTCGTATAAAATTTCACTATTGTAGTCTTTGACTAATTCTATCCACATTCTTTGTCTCATATTAAGATCCTTCTGGGTAAAGAAGTACTTCAAACTCTTGTGATCAATTTTTTTACATCTTACTCCATAGAGATAATGTGAGATCCTCTATCACCCTGGAAAAACCAACGTGGTAGTAGATGCCTTGAGCCGGAAGGGGCCGGGACAATTATTTAGTGCCATATAGATATTGAGGAAGTTGGATGATGAGATGACTCGAGCGGGGATATAGTTAGTGGTGGGTCGGTTGTCCAACATCACTTTACAGTCTCTCTTGGAGAGAATCAAGCAGAGACAGTTGGATGATCCACAGTTGGGGCAGGTTAGAGAGGACGTCCTAGCTGGAATAGCTAAGGATTATTTGGTGTCAAGTATGGGTTTACTGAGGTATAAGGATTAGATTTGTGTTCCGATGGACACCAAGGTCGGACGAGAGATTCTAGATGAGTTTCACACCACCCCGTATTCTCTTCATCCAGGCACCACGAAGATGTACCAGGATCTGAGAGTTTTATATTGGTGGCCTAGGATGAAGGGGGATGTGACAGAGTATGTAGCGAGCTGCCTGACCTGTCAGTAGGTCAATGCTAAGCATCAGATGCCGGTAGGACTGTTACAGCCTCTGGATATCCCGGAGTGGAAGTGGGAGGATATTACGATGGATTTCGTGGTAGGCTTGCCTAGGACAGTGGGCCAGCACGATTCTATTTTGGTCATTGTGGATCGGTACACGAAATCAGCTCACTTTCTACCAGTGAGGACGAATTACATAGTTGACCGGTGTGCAGATCTCTATGTGAGAGAGATAGTTCGCCTTCATGGGATGTCGAGGTCTATCGTGTCTGATAGGGACCCTATCTTTACTTCCAAGTTTTGGGGGAGTTTGTAGAGGGCGATGGGCACACATCTGAAGTTCAGCACAACTTATAATCCTCAGACCGATGGTCAGTTTGAGAGGACTATCTAGATATTGGAGGACATGCTGAGAGCGTGTGTGTTGGACTTTGAAGGGTCTTGGAGTAAATACTTGCCTCTGATAGAATTTTCTTATAACAACAGTTATCAGTCTACCATCGGAGTAGCACCTTATGAGATGTTGTATGGTAGGAAGTGCAGGTCGCCCATTCAGTGGGATGAGATGGGTGAGAGGAAATATCTAGGTCCGGATGCAGTCCAGAGGACCACTGAAGCTGTCGAGAGGATTAGAGCTCGGATGCTCGCTTCTCAGAGTAGGCAAAAGAGTTATTTTGACCTGAGGTGGAGGAACGTAGAGTTCCAGGTGGGAGACTATGTTTTCCATAGGGTTTCACCTCTGAGAGGGGTGAAGAGGTTCAGGAAGAAGGGGAAGCTCAGCTCTAGGTTTGTGGGACCATTTGAGATCCTGGAGAGGATCGGGCAGGTGGCCTATAGGTTGGCCTTACCTTCTACACTGTCTAGCGTGCATAATGTATTCCATATTTCCATGTTGAGGAAGTATGTGTCAGATAGAACTCATGTACTGAGTTATGAGGATTTGGAATTGGAGGCAGACTTGTCTAATGAGGAGCAACCAATTCAGATTCTTGACAGGAAGGACAAGGTCCTGAGGAACAAGACTGTAGAGTCCTAGAACTTTACTTAGCTAGTTAGATAGTAGTAGTAGTGGTTGTAGTAATAGCTAGTAGTAGTTATAGTATGATAGTTACTGTGGTTTTTGGTTCAAGTCGGGACTTAGTCGAACACTCATAGCAACGCTTATAAATTTTATAAAGTTCAACCTATAGTTTAAGAATATTAATTATAACGTAAGATTTGATTAATATAGCTGATTATAAAGATGTCATTTATTATACTATAAGGTGTGGATAGAACTAATAAGATCATGACACTTGTCATAACCATGAATATTAAGGAATTAAGTATTTTTGATGAATATTTTTAATAAAAGAAAGATCTAGAAGCTCTAGAACCTTCCAGCACCTTTAAAATCGTATTATGACTCAATCAAAGTTGTTTATCTAATTCAAATTAAGCTAATAAAGTGCAATTACGTGTATAATATTTCAACATATGCCGATATATCGCAACTATAGGGGGCGATATATCGCCACACGGAAGATACGAAAAATACGTCGACTTTGCACGAACGATCAAACCAGCCTTGGGAATACTGGGAAAGGCGATATATCGCCTATAGGGGGCGATATATCGGCCCCACCTATGTATTTTTTAAAGTTTGGTTTTTTAATGTTAAAAATAGCCTTAACATCCTGACTTGCCTCTGAACGTTTTTGACTGAGTCTTAAGCACCTATTGAATGAATTGTAACGCCCCAAACTCCAGGGACCATTACAGTGTGCCTTGTAACCAGTGCTAAACTCGCTAATCGAGTCATTTGGCCAAAATCGTGTAACTAAGTATGATTAGCGGTTTAGGGATTAAAAATCTTGGTTAAGATATAACGTTTCATTAGAACGTTTATTATATACATTAGGATCCCAAAAATATAATTTCAGAGTCTGTTACAAAAAAATATTTACAACAGGCCGATCTAAGTGGCAAAACAAGGTTAAACACTAGTTCCCCTTCAAACCTCGGTCGTGGTGGTCGAGCAGCTGCATATGTACACGTCGTCACCTAAGCTCTCCAGCTCAAGGATGGTCCAGCTTTCTTTTGCCTTTACCTGCACCACATAGCACCCATGAGCCGAAGCCCAGCAAGAAAACTTATATATGCTCATGAACAGTAATAACATGTCATCAAATCATAAGGCATACGCCTAACAGATATAGCCCTATTCCAGCAGGCAAACAAATCCACTCAATGTTGAGTATAACACATCAACCAATGACCATAATAGCCATTCAGGGCTTTTAGCCCCAATAGAAGAGTGACAGTGGTACAGTCACTAAGGTGGGTTCTGTTCCCAACAGCCATGTGACGATAGGGTCACCGGAGCTTATAGATAAGTGATCATTTCACTAGCTTAACAAGATAGGTATCTGGTGAAATAGTCACCAGCATAACCCTGTCGAGTAAATAAGTGATCTTTTCACTAGCTTAGATTGGATAGGTGCATGATGACTAGTCATCAACATAACCTTCCTCATGACCATAGAGTCATAACCCTGGAACATTGTTCCCTAGCCATGTGACAAGCAGTCACCTAGGCCTTAGGCCTTGGCTCTGAGTAACTAGTCTTAGACTAGCCGAGCGCTTATAAGTTTCATCGACCTTAGAGCCGGTCCAGCATTAATACCCCATGTGAGTCATTCAATGTTGATATCGATTAGATCTAATCTTCATTCGGCCCCGCGTTCAGGATGCTTATGTCGTTTCTGACTCTTAGGTCAGTGTCCTTGACTAGTCAGTGCCATATACAAGTAAGTAATGCCACCAAACATATATCACATATCCAATATCCAAATACAGGGCATTCAACATGCTTACTTAATAAATACTAGCATAATTAGGATCATGCATAAACACAGAGGCTCAAGCTCTGAACGATGTCATACTCAATATACAAAGCATGTCCTAATCACATGTTTCTCGTACATTACATTTAGACATCCAACATGCATCAAGAACAACCATGCATGTCACATATACACAAGGTGTAGTTTTCTTACCTCCGGTTCGAGCGAGAATTAGAACAAGAACGACCCTTGAGAATGATCGATCCTTAATCCTTTAGTGGTCACCTAGTCATAACCAAGCATAACCTCCGATTAATGAAAATTATCAAAGATAGGGTCTTGATCTAAACCCCACTCTCGGGACCTCGAAACATGCCCACACAGTGAGTAGATTCGATCCCAGGCCTTAAGGATTGAAACCCCGAGCCAAAAACCCTTAAAAACACGCAAAACAAGGTCCTGAAGAAACAGAGTAGCGCTACAGCGCTATACTCAGAACCAAACCGCCCTAACCTCCTCTGCAGGTAGCGTTGTAGTGCCCTACACTGGGCGCTGTAGCGCTACCTTCAGCCAGCATCAGCACAGAAATCTCCTCCTTCGATTCTACCATTTCCAACCCAAATCAAAAGCTTCCAAACGTCAAATTAAGTCCCAAATGAACCTAAATACCACCTCCACATGTCCTAGGCACCACAACCCCAAGAACCCTAACCAAAACTCCAATCAATTCCCCACTTTCCAACCCAAAAACCAGCTGGAACTTAACTTAGAAAACAGAGCAAAAGCTAGAGTTCTAATGCCTAAAAACTCACCTCAATCTCAGCAACACACCCTCTTCAATGGTGGAGCATACCCACCAGGAGAGTTGGGAAAATAGGACTATGTTTTTGTTACTCTTCTACAACCTTAATGGCTGATATCAATCTCTATGGGTGAAAAGACCTAAATACCCTTAGGTCTAAAATAAAACCTTAATAGCCACCAAGGGCAAAACCATCCTTCCACACCTATTTCATTAATCATAATTAACACCCTCCAATTCCCGCTATTCTCAATATTCTCAAACATCAATAATCCATATCCCATTACCCTTTAATTCCCGGTAATGCTCTAATCACTAAAATCACCCCGAGACTCACCCCGAGCCCCGAACTTAAACCCGTTATGACTAGACCAAACACTTGCATTTCATGATCATCTCATGTCGAAAGGCTCAAACAAATTCACATATAATGTGGTACCAATCATAACTCACCCACATGCACAAAAATACACAATTACGTCCTCAACGGGCCAAATTGCCAAAATGCCCTTATAATTATAAATACACCCACATGCATGCATTTATCATCATATTATAATATAATTCACATAAACATGCATATGATCACTAGATAACATAATAAATCAATTATGGCCCTCCCGACCTCCTAATCAAGGTCCTAACCCTTATTAGGAAATTTGGGGCATTACACGAATATTCAAATATTTTTCAATTAATACTCATTATTTTATTCAATCTAAATGGAGATATTTTCACTCCTTGAACTCTATAAATAGGACCTAGTACCCATCCATTTCTCTCATTCTTCAAGCTGTGTTCAGAGCCTTCAAGCTGCTAGGATTACTATAGAGTGATACACTTGGGTTTGGGATAAAAGCTTTGTCATCTTAAGCTTTATAAACACTTGAGAAGTGAGATATAGTGTGTGTTCAATATCGAGGTGTAGATCGGATCCAGTACATCCAAAGGTATTTAAGTTCTTTGGACTTAAGGTTGCTTTTCGGAGTGTTCCAAATCTCGTCCTTGTTCTTAAATATCCCGGTGTTGGTAAGGAAAATAAGATAGCTTTTATATGTTTATATGATATGTTATGTTATGTTATGTTATGTTATGTATAGTATGTTTATAGTCCTTGGGCACATGACTTGTATAGCTAGCAAGCCCCAATAATTTATGGGCATATGACTTGCTTGGCTAGCAAGCCCCACAAATCTATGGGCATATGACTTGCTTAGTTAACAAGCCCCAAGAAGTGTGATGGCCATTGTAGTCTTATATGATGTATGTTTATAGTATATGTTTATGATTTAGTCTTATGTATATGGTTTATGTTATATGTTGTTAGTAGATTTTCCTTGCTGGGCATTAGGCTCACTCCTTTATTTTTTTAGCATGATGCAGGAAACTAGATACGGAGGTGGAAAGATTCTTGGTGGCTTGACTTGTGTATTGAGGATGAATGGAATGAATGGGCTACGAGTCGATCGAGGATGACGTTATTTTATTTAGTCTCTTTAAATTATGTTTTTATGTATTTTCTGCATTTAGTTTTGTAAACAACTTCATTTAAATTTAAAGTTATGTTTTATTTTAAAAACAATGGGATCCCATACCGCTCATTTATGTATTTCAGTATTTTCTTTGGAGTTTTAAATAAAGTTATAAATATTCCTTATGTATGTTTTCTAAAAAAGTAGTGGCTATGTCTAGTAGTTTTAATGGTCCAATGTTTTAGAAATAGTTGGGTCATTACAGTTGGTATCAGAGCAATGGTTCATCTCCATGAAGTTCTCCTTGATACACACGCTCAAGCTCCGAATCTAACCGCCAATGTAAGTGTTTATGTTATAGTTATTATGTTTATGTGTTTAGCTAACGTTTTAGCCTTATGTTTTCAGTTAAGAATGAATGGAGCATTAATCTATGAGGATATCCAAGTCATTAAGGCCTTGAAAAGAATTAGAGGGCCAAGGAATACAGTAGGAGTGCTAGAAAGAATCACTCGGAGATTACTCTTATTCCACAGGGAGATAGGTCACCTCCAAGCGACTAAGCAAATCATGATGAGAGCTACAAAGCAATATGTTTTAGCGATTAGACTTTTTAAAGATTATCCTACTGTAATTGCAACTTTAGAAGATATATGGGAGACTATAGATGATGAAGATGAATTATCGGTAGTTATGAGATATTATTTTCTCATACTTAGGTTCACTTCTAAAATGGAATTCCAATTCACAAGCGAGCAAAAACATAGAATCTTTACGAATCTTCCTCGAGGGCATTTTGAGGCTCAAGATAATGATGACTATGAGGAGATAGATGATGATATGTTAGATGAAGGATCAGATGTAGAAGATCCCGATTTTTAGAATAGATTAGTTTCCTTATTTATTTTATTTGTTTTTGCTTTTATGATTGTACGTAGTGAAGACTGTTTTTCCAAATAAATATCATTGTTATTTTGATGACATGTATGAGTTTGATTTTCTTTTGCAATCATAATAAATAAATAAATAATGACCAAGTTCGGTGAGGGTGGATACAAATCAATGGACCAAGTTCTATATTGAGAGTTAGGGGGCCATAGTAGTGGAAACGATTTTACTGATCCCAGCCTTCCCTCAATATGGTTAACTTTGGAACAACGACGAGTTTTGAGCTTGAGAATTAAGTCATATAGGATGATTAGAATCAGACTTAGTTAATAATGAAGATGGCTTATTTTTCTAAGTTTAGAAACGCACCCTAATTATAAAGAAGGCTTACATAATTTTTCATAAGAAATCATAACTAATAGGTCCGAGTTATGTTTGCTTAGATTAAATTTTTGCCTTAGAGCCTATTAGGGTAAGTTCTAATATGTTTTTCTTAACTGTTAGAACTCTGCTAAGATGTCCCTCAGAAGGTCTGCTTGCACCAATGCCTCCAACGTCGTTCCTGGGAGCAATGAAGCCCCTCCAGTTCGCAGAAAGGGAGTGCGTGCTACTGCCAACTGAAATGCACCGCCGCCGCCGCCGGTTGACAACACTGCATAAATTGCCAGACTACGTGTAATGCCCCAAATTTCTTAATAATGTTTAGGACTTTGATTAGGAGGTCGGGAGGGCCATAATTGCTTATTATGTTATTAAATGATAATATGCATGTTTAGGTGTATTAAATATGCATGTGAACTCATTTCTGAGTAATTGGGTGATTTTCATATTTTGGCCATTTCGGGCATATTTGGCATATATGTGATATGTGTGTGGTGCTTTATTATTATTTGGTTATGCCAGGGTTACTCAGCACAAGACGATCCTAGGAGATAAGTTAGTGGGAAAGTCACAACGAGATTTATTCTTGACTCGGTGTGAGTCAAGGGGTATTTAGAGCATTACCGGGTTATTGGGTAATGGGAGTTAATATTTGGTGATAAATTGGGAGTTAGTAAGATCAAGGGGAAATTCTGGAGGTTTTGGCTATTTTGTCCCCGGGGGTGTTTTCGGGACCCCGAGCGTTAGGATTTGGTTGAGGCTATTTAAGCTTGAAGTAACCTTTTAAAAGAATAAAAGAACGTTATGTACGTTCTCTCTCCATTAAAGTTCCATTTTCGTCTCCCAGTCGCATTTTCGAAGGTAACTTGAGTTCTAGGACTTGGATTCAAGCGAGGATCGAGGCATAGCGATCCTAGGAAAGATTATAAGCTTATTAGCCGAAGAATTTAGTTGGAAACAACTCAATCAGAGGTAATTCAAGTTTTTAAGTTTTAAGTTTTTAAAGTTTTTAAGCTTGAATTGGACTTTGTGTTTTGATGAGTTTTTGTTAGATCTGAAGCTTGGGTTTTATGGGTTTTGGATCATGGGGATGTTTGGGAACTTTGATTTGTGGATTTAGAGGTGTTTAGGTATGTTTTTGGGAGGTTTTAAAAGGTTGAAATTAGGTTTATGGCTGGTTCTGGGTTGGGGGCCCTGACCCTGTTCTTGGGCGCCGCAGCCCTAGCTCGAAGAAGTAGATGGTGACACTTTTTTCTTCCTGGGCGCCACGGCCCTAGGTGTAGGGCGCCGCGGCCCTTGCTCCTGGAGTGGCTGGGGGTCGTGGCCCAAGGTGTTAGGGCCGCAGCCCTTAGGCAAGTTTGAGCCCGTTTGGGTGTTTTGACCTCGAGAACTTGGTTTTAGGCCTCGGGATCATTCCTACTACCTGGATTGGTGGGGTTTGATATCTTGGAGGCTAGGTTTGGGTTCCGGGATTGGTTTTAGAATTTGAACTCATTGGATCACCATTTGTGGTTGTGATTAGGTTATCACTAGAGGCTTGGAATCAGGATCGTGCTTGTGGCTCGTTTATTAGTAACCTGTGCTTGGACCAAAGGTAAGAAAACTGCATCCTGTGTATGTATGTGACAGCATGGCTATTGTTGAGGCATGTCAAGTGGTTAAATATGATGCATGTGATGCACGAGAAATATGTGATTAAGGCATGCTATGATTATTGAATATGAGAATGTTCAGAGCTTGAGCCTCTGTGTTTATGCATGGTCCTAATTATGCTAGTAATTGTTAAGTTAGCATGATGAATGCCCTGTATTCGAATATTGGATATATGATATATGTTTGGTGGCATTGCTTACTTGTCTATGGTACTGACTAGTCAGGGATACTGACCTAAGAGTCAGAAACGGCATAAGTGTCCTGAACGCAGGGCCGAATGAAGATTAGATCTAATCGATATCAGCATTGAATGGCTCTAAGGCATTAATGCTGGACCGACCCTAAGGTCGATGAAACTTATAAGCGCTTGACTAGTCTAAGGCTAGTTACTCAGAGCCAGGGCCTAAGGCCTAGGTGACTGCTTGTCACATGGCTAGGGAACAGTGTTCCATAGTTATGACTCTAGAGTCATGAGGAAGGTTATGTTGGTGACTAGTCATCATGCACCTATCCTACTTAAGCTAGTGAAAGGATCACTTATCTATAAGCCCGGTGACCCTATCGTCACATGGCTGTTGGGAACGGAACCCACCTTAGTGACTATTTTAATTGTCACTCTTCTATTTTGGGCTAAAATCCCTGGATGATTATTATGATCATTGGTTGATGTGTTATACTCAATATTATGTGAACTCATTTGCCTGCTTGAATAGGGTTATCTCTGCTAGGCGTGTGCCTTATGATTTGATGTCATGATATGATTGTTTATGAGCATATTGAGTTTTCTTGCTGGGCTTCGGCTCACGGGTGCTATGTGGTGCAGGTAAAGGCAAAAGAAAACTGGATCATCCTTGAGTTGGAGAGTTTAGGTGGCGATGTGTACATATGCAGCTGCTCGACCACCACGGCTGATGTTTGAAGAGGAACTAGGGTTAAACCCTGTTTTGCCGCCTAGATCGGCTGGTTGTAAATATTTTCTTGTAATAGACCTTTAAATTATATTTTTGGGATCCCAATGTATATAATAAACGTTCTAATGAAATGTTACATCTTAACCAAAAATTTTAATCCCTAAACCGCTAATCATACTTAGTTACACGATTTTGGCCAAATGACTCGATTAGCGAGTTTAGCACTGTTTACAAGGCACACCGTAACGGTCCTTGTAGTTTAGGGTGTTACACTACGACAGCAAGTTGAGGAATTGCTGTAGCAACAGAGACAGTAGACTCAGCCTCCGCCTCCGTCGCAACCATAGCCTCAGCAGATGGCTCCAGCACCCCAACAAGTTGGTCCTTATGGGGGATGGCCAATGGCGAACTATGCGCCATACCCAGCTCAGCACATGGAGCCAATTTGCAAGTGATTTCATAAGCAACATGCTCCGAACTTTAAAGGGACAACAGACCCCTTCGAGGCTGAAGAATGGCTCAGAAATGTGGAGCCAATCCTAGCACACATGAATCTCGGCAACACGGACCACATATCCTGTGTTTTGTCTCTGCTTAAGAAAGATGCTAGAATATGGTGGGACTTAGTTCAGCAGACTCACGATGTCACCACCATGACTTGGACCAGATTTTTGGAGCTGTTCCACAAAAAGTACTACAATTCGGCAGTCATCGCCACAAAGGTCGAGGAGTTCGCTGGTTTGAAGCAAGGAAACTTATCAGTAGCAGAGTATGCTCGGCAGTTCGACCGACTAGCCAAATTTGCACCAGAGATGGTTCCAACTGACTTTCTGAGGGTTACCAAGTTCGTTAGAGGACTTGGACCAAAGATTTAGCTAGGGGTTAAGCTATCAAACCCGGGAAATACTACTTATGTCGATGTTCTAGAAATGACAATAAAAGTAGAAAGGCTTCAGGCAGATGTTAGTAAAGAGGAGGCCAGTAAGCCTGAGCCTAAACAGAAAAGTCAACCTCAGAATGGTCGGAACAACAACCACAGCCATCAGTCTAGCAACAATAATAATGGTCAGAAAAGATGGCATCCTGACAATAAGCAGTCCGATAACGATAAAAAGGCACGGACGAACAATGGAGGTAATAGGGCGGGTTATGTAGAATACCCGCAATGTGCTAAGTGCCAAAAGAAACATCTTGGTGAGTGCCGTGCAAATACCAAGGGATGCTACAATTGTGGTCAGGAAGGACACCGGAAGAGAGAATGTCCCCAACTCAAGACAGAGGAGAAAAGGGACAACAAGATGGTTCCTGTCAGGGTCTTTGCCTTAACCCAAGGAGAAACTGACGCTAGCAATAAATTGGTCACATGCCAGATTCCTATCCTCAATAATGTATGTTCTGTATTATTTGATTCGGGAGCCACTCACTCGTATATCTCGTTAGGAATGATAGAGAAATTTGACAAACCTTGTGAAAGATTTAGAACTAGGTTTGTTACAGAGTTGCCTTCGGGCAAAGTAGTTCTATCATCACGGATAGTACGAGGCGTACCGATCAAGATTGAGGACGTAGAACTAGAAGGAGACCTAATAGAACTGGAGATCAAAGACTTCGACATGATACTAGGCATGGACTGGCTAGCAAATCATAACGCAACCATCGACTGCAAACGTAAGCAAGTAATGTTTGAGACTCCTGACGGTCAAAGACTATGCTTTATGGGAAAGGTTTCAGGATTACGCACACTGCTTATATCATCTCTTTAAGCTCAGAGGATGATAGAAAAATGATGTCAAGCATTCTTAGCTAGTGTCACGAATGTGGTAAAGGAAACACCACTAAAAGTTGGAGACATCCGCATTGTAAAATAATTCCCAGAAGTATTTCCTGATGACTTACCAAGACTGCCGCCGACTCGGGAAATTGACTTCATAATCGAACTAGTACCGGGCACCGAGCCTATCTCTAAGGCACCATACCGGATGTCACCTACCGAACTCAAGGAGTTAAAGACGCAGTTACAAGAACTCTTAGACTTGGGTTTCATTAGACCAAGCCATTCGCCATTGGGAGCACCGGTTCTATTTGTGAAGAAAAATGACGGAAGCTTGCGGATGTGCATAGATTACCGTGAGCTGAATAAGGTGATGATTAAGAATAAGTACCCGCTACCCCAGATTGATGACTTGTTCGATCAACTCCGAGGAGCGATTGTGTTCTCAAAGATTGATTTACGGTCCGGGTATCATCAGCTTAAGGTACGGAAAGAGGATATTCCCAAGACAGCTTTTAGAACTCGGTTTGAACATTACGAGTTTCTAGTTATGTCTTTTGGTCTTACCAACGCTCCAGCCATATTTATGGATTTAATGAATAGGGTCTTTAAGGACTACTTGGATAAATTCATCGTAGTGTTTATCGACTATATCTTGGTATACTCAAAGGACAAAGTCGAGCACGAGGAACATTTAACGTTGATCTTGTTATGACTAAAGGAGCATCAACTTTATGCCAAGTTCAAGAAGTACGAATTTTGGCTTTTGCAAGTCGAGTTCCTCGGCCACATTGTATCCAAGGACAGAGTTGCAGTAGACCCATCTAAGGTAGAGGCTGTGAAGGATTGGCCAAGACCAAAGAACGCATAAGAGGTAAGAAGCTTTCTAGGATTAGTAGGTTATTATCAGAGGTTTGTAGAGGGCTTTTCTAAGATAGCTACTCCGCTTACCAAGTTGACTCGGAAACAGCAGAGGTTCAACTGGACTGATAAGTGTGAAG
Organism: Humulus lupulus; assembly: GCF_963169125.1. Lineage (NCBI taxonomy): Eukaryota > Viridiplantae > Streptophyta > Magnoliopsida > Rosales > Cannabaceae > Humulus > Humulus lupulus. The sequence goes on along the minus strand of NC_084795.1, from coordinate 277,137,297 downwards.
AGAGCTTCCAGTTGCTTAAGGATAAGCTGTGCTCAGCACCAGTACTTTGTGTATCAGCACCCAACGATAAGTTTGTAGTCTACTGCGATGCGTTGAAGCAAGGTTTGGGTTGGGTTGTGTGTTGATGCAGAATGACAAGGTGATAGCCTATGCCTCAAGGCAGTTGAAGGAGTACGAGCAACGCTATCCAACACACGATATGGAGTTGGCAGCGGCGATCTTTGTGTTGAAAATCTGGCACCATTATCTTTATGGAGAACGGTGTGAGATTTATACGGACCACAAAAGCTTAAAGTATTTCTTCACTCAGAAGGAGCTCAACATGAGGCAGCACAGGTGGTTAGAACTAGTGAAGGATTATGACTGCGAAATCCTATACCACCTAGGAAAGGCAAACGTAGTTGCTGATGCACTAAGTAGGAAGAGTTACGGAAGTCTAGCAGCATTAGCTGGAATAGAAAAGCCGCTACAATAGGAGCTAATCAGTAATAGAATAGAAGTAGTCATTGGTAAACTAGCATCCAGTCAAGTCTGTTTGAAGAAATACGGATTGGGCAAGGACATGATGACACATAGTAGTACATATGGATGCAGTTAAAGAAGGTAAGGCCACATATTTCTCAATATCAGGACCGGGGTTATTGAGATATAAGGATCGAGTATGCGTGCCGAATGATCAAGAGATTAAGATAAAGATTTTAGAAAAAGTGCACAATACTCCATACTCGGTTCACCCAAGGTCGACCAAGATGACTCACGACATTAAGGCAATATATTGGTGGCCAGGAATGAAGAAAGATATAGTGGAGTTTGTGTCTAAATGTTTAGTATGCCAGCAAGTGAAAGCAGAACATCAGCGGCCTGCAGGCTTATTGCAACTACTTAGCATTCCATAATGGAAATGGGACGATATAGCCATGGATTTCATGACGGGTTTTCCACGAACAAGTAAGCAGCATGATTCGACTTGGGTAGTAATAGATAGACTAACCAATTCAACTCATTTTCTGCCTATTAAGACTTCATATACAGCAGATCAATACGCATATGTGTATGTCCAAGAAATAGTACAACTGCATGGAATCCCTAAGACAATAGTATCCGATAGAGGATCGATGTTTACATCGAGATTTTGGGGAAGCTTGCAGCAAGCCATGGGTACCAAGCTAAGTCTTAGCACGACATTTCATCCTCAAATAGACGGTCAATCCGAGCGTACCATACAGGTTTTAGAAGATATGTTGCGCACTTGTGTACTTAATTTCGGAGGATCATGGAATAAGTATTTGCCATTAATAGAATTCTCCTACAATAATAGCTACCAGTCAACGATCGGGATGGCACCCTACGAGTTACTTTATGGAAGGAGGTGTCAATCAACATTGCATTGGGACGAGGTAGGAGAAAGGCAACTACTTGGACCCGAAGCTGTTAGAGAGGCTCAGGATGCAATAGTGTTGATTAGGAAGCATATGCTCGCTGCACAAAGTCGTCAGAAAAGTTATGCGAATACCAAGCGGCATGATGTGGAATTCAAAGTCAGAGATCAAGTCTTCTTAAAGATATCTCCTATGAAAGGAGTGAAGCGGTTCGGGAAGAAAGGAAAGCTTAGTCCCATATTTATAGGTCCTTTTGAGATATTGGACAAAGTGAGAGCAGTTGCATATAGATTAGCCCTATCGCCATCTCTAGCAGATAGCCATAATGAGTTCCACATCTCGATGCTGCATAGATATGTGTCAGACCCATCTCACATCCTCAAGTATGATACGATAGCACTCCAGAAAGACTTGAGTTACGAGGAACGACCGGTTAGCATCCTAGATAGAGGGATGAATGAATTACGGTCTAAGAGTATTCCGATAGTCAAAGTCCTATAGAGTAATAGTTCTAAACGGGAGGCAACGTGGGAGTTAGAGGAGGACATGCAAGCTCGGTATTCGGCATTGTTTGGTAAGTAAATTTCGAGGACGAAATTCTTTTTAGTAGGGGAGAATTGTAGAGTCCCGAACTTTAATTAGTAGTAGTAGTAGTCCCGAACTAATAGAACTAGTAGTAGTAGTAGTAGTAGTAGTAGTAGTAGGAGTTATAGTATGATAGTTACTGTGGTTTTTGGTTTAAGCCGGGACTTAGTCGAACACTCGTAGCAACACTTATAGATTTTATAAAGTTTAACCTATAGTTTAAGAATATTAATTATAACATAAGGTTTGATTAATATAGCTGATTATAATGATATCATTTATTATACTATAAGGTTTAGATAGAACTAATAAGATCATGACACTTGTCATAACCATGAATATTAAGGAATTAAGTATTTTTGATGAATAGTTTTAATAAAAGAAAGATCTAGAAGCTCTAGAACCTTCCAGCAGCTTTAAAATTGTATTATGACTCAGTTAAAGCTATTTAACAATTCAAATTAAGCTGATAAAGTGCAATTACATGTCTAATATTTCAACGTATGCCAATATATCGCAGCTATAGGGGCGATATATCGCTACACGGGAGATACGAAAAATACGTCGACTTTACACGGCCGATCGAACTAGCCTCGGGAATACTGGGAGAGGCGATATATCGCCTATAGGGGGTGATATATCAGCCCTACCTATGTGTTTTTGAAAGTTCGGTTTTTCAATTTTAAAAATAGCCTTAACCTCCTTACTTGCCTCTGAACGTTTTTTACCGAGTCTTAAGCACCTATTAAACGAATATTCAAATATTTTTCAATTAATACTCATTATTTTATTCAAGCTAAAATGATATATTTTCACTCCTTGAACTCTATAAATAGGACCTAGTACCCAGCCATTTCTCTCATTCTTCAAGCTGTGTTCAGAGCCTTCAAGCTGCTAGGATTACTATAGAGTGATACACTTGGGTTTGGGATAAAAGCTTTGTCATCTTAAGCTTTATAAACACTTGGGAAGTGAGATATAGTGTGTGTTCAATATCGAGGTGTAGATCGGTTCTAGTACATCCAAAGGTATTTAAGTTCTTTGGACTTAAGGTTGCTTTCCGAAGTGTTCCAAATCCCGTCCTTGTTCTCAAATATCCCGGCGTTGGTAAGGAAAATATGATAACTTTTATTTGTTTATATGATATGTTATCTTATGTTATGTTATGTAAACGTTTACGTTATGTATAGTATGTTTATAGTCCTTTGGCACATGACTTGTCTAGCTAGCAAGCCCTAATAATTTATGGGCATATGACTTGCTTGGCTAGCAAGCCCCACAAATCTATGGGCATATGACTTGCTTAGTTAACAAGCCCCAAGAAGTATGATGGCCATTGTAGTCTTATATGATATATGTTTATGATTTAGTCTTATGTATATGGTTTATGTTATATATTGTTAGTAGATTTTCCTTGCTGGGCATTAGGTTCACTCCTTTATTTTTTTTTAGCGTGATGCAGGAAACTAGATATGTAGGCAGAAGGATTCTTGGTGGCTTGACTTGTGTATTGAGGATGAATGGAATGAATGGACTGCGAGTCGATCGAGGACGACCTTATTTTATTTAGTCTCTTTAAATTATGTTTTTATGTATTTTCCGCATTTAGTTTTGTAAAAAACTTCATTTAAATTTAAAGTTATGTTTTATTTTAAAAACAATGGGATCCCATACCGCTCATTTATGTATTTCAGTATTTATTTTGGAGTTTTTAATAAAGTTATGAATATTCCTTATGTATGTTTTCTAAAAAATAGTGGCTATGTCTAGTAGTTTTAATGGTCCAAGGTCTTAGAAATAGTTGGGTCATTACAAAGACTATACCTTTGGTTAAGGTATTATGGAGGAACAACAAGGTCGAGGAAGCGACCTGAGAGCTGGAGGCAGATATGCGAGCTCAGTTTCCCGAGTTGTTCAGGTAAAATTTCGAGGACAGAATTTTTGTAAGGAGGGGATTTTTGTAACGTCCCAAAATTACCTAATAAGGCTTAGGGCCTTGATTAGGGGGCCAAGATGACAATATGTGGAAATATGTGTTTTATTGCTATATTAATTGTTAATATGTGGATTATGTGATAATATGCTTAAATGTGCATATTTAGGGATATTAAATATGCATGTGGGCCCGCTTCTTATTAGAAGGGAGATTTGGTAATATTGGCTCGTTGCGGGCATAAATGTGTATTTATGTGCATATATGTGATATATGTGAGAGACCACATTATTATGTGGGTTTATTTGAATTAATCGGCACGAGGCGATCCTAGGGAGCAAGTTAGCGGGAAAGTCACAACAGGACCCGATACCCGACTCGAGACGAGTTAAGGGGTATGCTGGGTATTAGATATTTAATTGGTTATCGGGTTATGAAAATAAATATTTGGAGATATATTTGAAGTTAGAGAGTTCAGGAGGGAATATTGGGGAAATTTACCATTTTACCTTCGGGGACGTTTTTGGTACCCCGAGCTGTAACGCCCTGGATAGCCAAGACCGCTACACTGTGTACTTATACAGGTACAGGGCTTGCTAATCAAGTCATTAATTTAAAAACGTGTCACTAAACATGTATGACCTAGGGTTAAAAAGGTTTTGGTCTCAAAAGTTACACTTTATATAATTAAACAGTTTTATACACGGGATCCCAAAAAGAAACAGAGTTTTAAAGTTAGTTTATAGAATCTCCAAAATACAGACAACCATTAGCCATGCTAAGGCAAAATATAGACATTTCTGGTTCTCGCGTCCCTGCCTAAACCCCAACCATGGCGGCTGAGCAGCTGGTCATATACATTCAGCTCGCAGAGCTCTCCAAGTCAGGGCTGATCAAGCTTGCCCTTGCCTTTACCTACACCATGTAGCACCCGTGAGCCAAGGCCCAGCAAGAAAACATAATATGCAACACAAACAACAATAACAGATAATCAACTCTTTAAGCATGTTCAAACACTTAATACCCCATACTAACCACTCAACACTTATACATAACCAATAATGCAACTAACCACAACTAACAATCAGGTCACATAATAGTCAGGGCCGACAACTTAGGCTGCACCCTCTGTTTACCCCACTGACTCCAGCCCGCTTAAACCGAGCTCAGTGCATAATAAGCTGTCCTCGGCTAGTAGTGGCCAAGCCGCGCCCTGTGCGCTAGTGTAACCCTTGGCACTCTTAGGCCGTTGGTTCACTATCTACATGGCATTATACCATCCTTTCAAGCATACATATTAGGGAGCCCTTAGTACCATTACAGTTATACAACCGGGTGCAGTTTTCTTACCTTTAGTTTTTACGTTCACTGATTACGAGCGACGCTCCTTGAGCACGATCCGTTCCCAAGCCCTAGCTTTAACACCTAGTCACAACCAAGGTATTGGATTCCATTAATATTCAAGTAAAGGTTTCCGGGTACAATAATAGCTTCCGGGACATCGAATTCCACCAAGCACGGTGGTGAAATCGATCCCGAGCACCCTAGGTTAGATTCCCGCGCCTAAAATCCCCAAAAGATCAAGAATGCATCCAAGGGTTGTGGCCCTTGAAACCTAGCCGTGACCTGCACCTAAAACAAAGCCAAAGGCCCCCAGCAAGCAGACACGCGCCGCAGCCCTGCCCAAGGGCGCCGCGGTGCTCTCCCTTGGCCGAGCCTCCCTGGCTCTCTTGCTTCGTAGGGCCGCAGCGCTCTAGAACAGTGTCACGGCCCTCCCCTTCGTGCCCAGAAAATCCACCATTTCTAGCATCCTAACCCCATCTAAAATCATTCCAAAGCACCCTAACTCAAAACCCATTAATCACAAAACTTTTATCATGACTCTAACAACATGTTCCAACAGAAATTCAGCCTAAAAACCTACCAGAACTCCATTTTGATTCTCTGAAACCCAGCAACTCAAAACACCAAAACCAGTCATGCAAAACTCAAATTTAAACCTCTAAATTATGAGTTGAAGCTTACCACTTTTGCTTAACCACTTCCTTGGCAATATCTGAACTAAAACCCAAGCACTTATCTTCAATTCAGCCCTTAAACATCAAAATCATAATCACCTTAATATTCAGCCAAAAAAACTTAGAGTTATAACACCCAGAAACACAATTCAACTCTTACCTTAATCTTGATTGAGTGACCCTTAGTCTGAACTGAGCTAAGCCTTCATGAATTCAACTCAAACACAGAGTTTTCCCCAGCTGATTCCCTTAGGTTTTCTGTAGTTTCTTGGGAGAGAAAAAAGAAGAGAAGAGGAGAGAGAGCATGGGTCGGTTTGTGTGTTTATTCCTTTGTTTTTCATTAACTTAGTCTAATCCTAACCAGTTAAGTCAATCCCGAGGCTCGGGGTACCGGAAACGTCCCCGAGGGCAAAACGATAATTTTCCCCAATATTCCCGCCTAAGCTTTCTATCCTAAAATATATCTCCATATATTTATTTCCACAACCCGATAGTCTAAATAACTACCCGATACCTAAAATACCTCTGACTTATCCAAAGTCATATATTAAGCCCCGTTGTGACTTTTCCCGCTATCTAGCTCCCTAGGATCGCCTCAAGTCGATCACTGCAAGTCTACCCACATAATAATGTGGTTATCACAGATATAACATTTAACCACATTTACATTCATATAATCATGCATTAAATCAATAAATTCACTCATAAGTCAATTATGCCTTCCCGACACACTAATCAGTGCCCTTGAGCCATATTAGTGAATTTGGGTCGTTACAACCCGAGCCTTGAGATTAGCTTAAGTTAGATAAGCTTAGTTAAACAAAAGACAAAACATCAGAACACTTAGAAGCTTTGGGGCTAGACCGACTCTCTCTCTATACTCTCTTATTTTTCTCTCAAGGACTTCCAAGCTTGAACCATTGAAACTAAGGGATTTTTGGCCTAGGTTCACAAGAATTGGGGCTCTGATCTTGGGGAATTATTCAGTTACAGCTTTGGGTTCAAATTGTTATTGAGGTAAGTTCTAACTTTCATTTTTCTAGCATGTAAATTTTGTATTTGCTGGCTGGTTTTTAAGTGATTTGAGCCTTTGAAGTTCAAATATTGAAGTAAGGATTTAATGAGTTTGGGGATTAGTTTTTTATTGGGTTTTGTTGCTGGGAGCATATTAGAGTTGTTGTGATGATTTAGCTGTGTTGTTGGGATAATTTTGGGTTAAATTGGATAGGTTTTGACTGTTGAAAGTGGAGAAATTTCTGGGTTCGAGGGGTCAAGCCGCGACCTTGTTCTTGACAAGTCGTGACTGAGATTGAACCAGGCACCTTGGGAGGTCTTTGCCTGGAGGGCGCGTCGCGACTTGATAGGCCAAGTCGCGACCCGTGCCTCTGGACAGAGAGGAGGATGAGGCTGGACAGGGGGTATGCCGCGACCCGCAAGGGGGCAAGTCACCTCCCGCCTGGGCAGTTTTGCCTTGGGAGTTTGTTTTCAAAATATAAATTTTTCCTTAGGGCTCGGGATTGTTTTCATTATCCGGTTTGGTGGAACCTGAGGCCACGGAGGCTAGGACTTGGTCTGAAAGCCTTTGATCGCTCGATATTAATAGAATCCTATTTTATGGTTGTGACTCAGGCTATCACTAAGGGCTCGAAACCGGGATCGTGCTCGAGGGTCGTTCTTAGATACTCTTGCTTGGACCTAAGGTAAGAAAACTGCACCCAGAACATGTTGTGTATGATTAGGGCTTAGCCTGTTCATTATATGTTACTATGATTAGGGCTTGGCCCCTCTATTGTATTTGAATATGGTTAAGGCTTGGGCCCCTGGATTGGGTATGTTGGGCTATTGTTTTAAATGCTTGCTGATGATTGCTTAAATGCTTATATTCATTGTACGAATTCTATGATTAGGGCATATGGCCCCGTTATGTGAATATGTTTAGTATTATGGAAATGGTTATCCAATGGGATTAAATGATTAGCATGAATATGTGCTTAATTGTCGGGATGTGCCTATCCACATCTGTTTCTTATAAGGTATGAAATCCTGGATCAGGTCTTGACTTATGAGTCAAGGATGGCAATAGCGCGTCGTGCGCTGGTCGAGAAGCATTGGCCTAAACCAGCAACGTACTATTACGTTGATCGACTCTAAGGTCGAAGGTGAACCACGGGGGTTGGGCTAGCTCTATGGCTAGTGAGACAAAGCTAAGTTGAGGCCCAAGGTGACTCTATGGTCACGTAGCTAGGGCATAGGCCCAAGAGTTGGCTTAAAAGCCAACTGACTAGGGCAACAACCCCAGGTTGATCCAATGATCATGTGATTGGACTTTAATGATATTGGCTATGAATTAATGTTAATGATTATTGTTGAATGGTTATTTTAAAGTTATATTCTCTGTTGTTGCACGTTATGTTTTCTTGCTGAGCCTCGGCTCACAGGTGCTTTGTGATGCAGGTAAGGGAAAGGGAAAGCTTAACCAGCCATGAGTTGGACAGCTTCGGTGGTAGCGTGTACATATGCGGTTGCTCGACCATCATGGCTGGGGTTATCTTAGAGGAACTAGGGTTACAACCTTGTTTTTCCGCTTAGGCTGGCTAATGTAACTTTGTTATGTATTTACTCTTTTTAACCGTTGAGTTGTAATATTTTGGGGATCCCATGTTGTATAAAACTTTTGGAATAAAAGTCAATGGTTATTTGACCAAAAAATTTAACCCTAACCCTTGTCACTAACCTTAGTTACACGATTTAAACCAAATGACCTGATTAGCAGGTCTGACACAATTTTAAGTACACAGTGTAACGGTCCTGGATTAGGAGGACGTTACAACTTGGTATCAGATCTGCCAATGTTTAAGGGTTCCTGAAGACTGACCGGGCATGTACACTCGCCACTAAAGACAAGCTTGACTCAGGGTTCGGTAGCTGTTATATGTTTATATGTTTAAATGCTTAAACATGATGTGAATGTCTTATTTGCATGCATGTTTAGGATGCATAAGATTATCTGATAGGGCCTGGCCCTTGACTGTTGCGTGAATGTTAAAGAACGTGCTTATTAGCATCGTTATTGCTTGTGGATGCAAGGGAACCGCTTATCAGCGCTATTATTTGTATATAGGACAGGGGAAAATGTTTATTAGCATTGTTATTATTGGCAGGAATTAAAGAACATGCTTATTAGCTATGTTGGGTTTGTGGAAAATATTTGGATATGCCTATGTGTATTGTTAATTGCTGATGGATATCAGGAGGTGCTTATTAGCACTATAAATGAATATATTTATTGTGGGATGGTATGCTTATTATCATTGCATATGTATGTTATCTGATGATCTTGGACCGTTAGGCGGCAAGTGGTATAATTATGACTTACCTAATGGTCGATTTGATCTCTGTAAGGGTGGATAGAAAAGGCATTTTACAGTACGAAATAACATAAAAACAGACTCATTAAAATGAAACGTTTACTCAAATTATTTCCTTTTGACAGGAATCAATAAAAACTAAGAAATATTTGAAGCCGATTAGATTTCATCCAAATGAAAAGTCAGAATGAACCCTCGAAGGTCAGAGAGATTGGCTGGCCAAGAGTTACAGGCCAATGAAGGGAATGTTCAAGGCCAGGCCCCACCACCAGCTCCAGAAAACTAGCAGCAAGTGCTTGCTGACATGCAAGCTAGGTTAGAGAGGTAGGAAGAAGAGATACGCCTCTTTAGACAGCAACAGGTTCCAACAGGGAACCAAAAGGTCGCGGTGCCAGCAATGGTAAAACCTGAGGTATCGGCAGTTGTACAACCCCAGACAGGGAGAGATAATTGGGAACCCCTATATGAGAGATTCAGGAAGCAGCACTGTGACAATCAGAATCCCGTGATCCGTAGGGGAAAGACCGGGTAAAAAGCTATGCAATCTCACATCGCCTGGGGAAGGTCAAGTGTGATGATTCTAAGACTGTGTAGGTATGGGACTACACAGTTGAAGAGGGCTTAAATAGATTGATGGGTACTACCTATGCCAACTAGATGCATCTTCTTTTCGGTAGCCCATCACTTGAGAAGTCCAAAGTTAAGCGTGCTTGACCTAGAGTAATCTCAAGATGGGTGACCTCCTGGGAAGTTTTCCCTAGAAGCGTACGAGTGAGGACAAAGCACGCTGAAAAGACTCATGTTGGTTTGTAGGGCCAGTCGTCATTCCAGGAAGCAGCCATAGTGACGTGAGACGTTATAAACACCCTCCAGTCTTTGAGGGCAGTTCTGATCCACTGAAGGCTGAGCAGTGGATGACCATGATAACTATTATCCTAGACTTTATGAGGGTAGATGGTGATGATAGAGTGGTCTGTGCCACTTATATGTTTCAGGAGAATACCTGAATATGGTGGGAGGTGGTGTCCTAGACTAGAGCAGTTACCACAATGGAGTGGGATGTAGAGTCCCATAATGTTTACTTAGTTAGCTAGTTAGTAGTAGTTGTAGTATTTTAGATTTCGTGGATTTTGGTTCAAACCAGGACTTAGTTGGAAACTCCTAGCAATAGTTATGGATTTTATAAAGTTTAACCTATAGTTTAAGAATATTAATTATAACATAAGATTTGATTAATATTGTTGGTTATAAATATGATATTATTATAACCTAAGGTTTAGATAGAGCCAATAGGAATATGACACTTGTCATAAGCATGATTATTAAGGAATTAAGTATTTTAATGATAAAATAAGGAAATATAAGCTTTAGTATTCACCAGAATCTGTTAGGGTCGTGGTTTGACTCAGTCAAAGCAGTTATCCAACTTCAATTATGTTGAAAAAGTGCAATTACATGTTTAAAATATTCACGTATGTCGATATATCGCAGCATTGGAGCCGATATATCACTTGACGAAGGATACGGGAAACACGTTGACGTTGCACGATCGTACGAACGAAGGCTCAGGACTAGGCCAAAGCCGATATATCGCCACATAGGGGCGATATATCGCCTGGAGTGATATGATTTTTGAAACTTAGTTTTTTATTTTATTTTAAAATAAACCTTAACTACTTAGACCTGCCCCTGAATAGTTTTGACCGAGTCTTCAGCCTCTGATTGACGAATATTCAAATATTTTCAATTATTATTCATTATTTTATTCAAGCCAAAAAGAAGATATTTTATTCCTAGAACTCTATAAATAGGACCTAGTACCCAACCCTTCCACTCACTCTTCAAGCTGTGATCAGAGACTCCAAGGTGCTAGTGATTCCATAGAGTGATAAACACTTGGGTTGGGAAAAAGCTTTGCCATTCTTAAGATTTATAAAACACTTGGGAAGTGAGGATTAGTGTATTTCGGTATTGAAGTTAGACCAATCCATAAGGTTAACTAAGGTACTCTTATTCTTTAAGTCCAGTTCTCTAAACTCTTTAGTTTTCTTTAGTTCCTTTTATTCAAATCCTAACTTTTGATATTGGTTTTGATTAGGTTCTTGAAACTAAAAAAATCTTTCTTGGTAAGTCTCTTATTGAAGGTTTAGTTTCCACAATTATTCTTTACTCTTTAGAAATTCTCACCATTCTTATTGTTGGTTTTAGGAGTGTTCCAAGTCCCGCATTTGTTCTCAAATATCCCGGTTTTGGTAAGGAAAATAGGATATAATTTTATATGTTTATATGATGTTATCTTATGTTATGTTATCTTACGTTATGTTATCTTATGTTATGTAATGTTTACATTATGTATAGTATGCTTATAGACCTTGGGCATATGACTTGTCTAGCTAGCAAGCCCCAATAATTTATGGGCATATGACTTGCTTGACTAACAAGCCCCACAAATCTAATGGGCATACGACTTGCTTAGTTAACAAGCCCCAAGTAGTATAATGGCCATTGTAGTATTTTATGACATATGTTTATAATATATGTGTTTATGATATAATTTATGTATATGTTCTATGTTGTTAGTAGTTTTCCTTGCTGGGTATTAGGCTCACTCCTTTACTTTTAGTGTGATGCAAGAAAATAGATACAAAGGTGGAACGATTCTTGGAAGCTTGGCATGTGTGTTGAGGTGAATGGAGTGGATGGGCTGTGTGTCGATTCGAGGACGACGTTATTTTCTTTAGTCTCTTTAAATTACGTTTTTATGTATTTTCCGCATTTAGCTTTGTAAACAATTTCATTTAAAGTTATGTTTTATCTTAAAACAATGAGCTCATTTATGAATTACAAATATTGTTTTAAAGTTTTCAATAAAGTTATGAATTTTCTCATGTATGTTCTCTTCAAAGTAGTAGATAGGTCTAGTAGGTTTAATGATCTAAGTCTTAGAAATAGTTGGGTCATTACATGGGAGGAATTCAGAACCTTGTTCAACGAGAAATACTACAATGACGCAGTTAAGGCTGCGAAGGTTGAGGAGTTCAGTAGGTTACTTCAGGGTAACATGTCAATGACCGATTATGACCTAAAATTTGATAGGCTGGCAAAGTTTTCCGGGGATTTGGTGCCCACTGATAGGACCAGAAGAGAGAGATTTCTATAAGGGCTACAACCTATGATAGCCCGGGATGTTCGTATTACTACTGTGTCAGGAGTGACTACTTATGCCTAGGCTGTGGATAAGGCGCTTACAGCTGAGAGCGCTGAGAACAAGATCTGGCATGATAATGCAGCCAGAAGAGTTTCTAGGAGGTCGGGACCTCCATTTCCAGGTTTTGGTAGGGGCAGAGCCTTAGTGATCAGAGAAGGAAAACCCCAGACACAGTTTCAATTCTAGGGCCAGATAGGAGGCCACGGAGTATACAGATGGGCTGCCAGAGTGGCGGTGGGACATGGAGGGCATTCCCAGAGTGTCCTAGGTGCAGGATGCGTCATGTTGGGGAATGTCGGGCGAAGACCTGTTTTGTTTGTGGTAGCACAGGGCACCTGAAGAAGGATTGCCCGAGGTCCTTGTTCTGTTGTCGGTTAAATCGTTTTTCTTAACTTTCTGTTTTTTGTTGTGTTGTTCTGTATTAGTCCCAGCTCTTGTTTAGTTGGGTTAGACATTTGTGTTATCCTAGGGTGTGTTAAAGATTGTACCCTATGTTTTCCATCTTTAAGTTGTTTATTGTTGTTGAATTGCTTTGGTGGGCTGCTTATTTGGAAGTGCCCTTTTCGTTGTATTAGTCCTTTTGATTGGTATGAACTTGTGTGTTCTTGCTTTATGCAAGGCTCACTTCAGCAAAAAAAAAAAATCAAATCAAGTAAACTTATGGTCTTTTGGGTCAAAGTAAATATTTTTACGTCACGTAAGTAACCCTCGGTAAGTTGGGGCGTTACACAAAGGTTCCATGATCCTTACACTTTGATGGTAGTTTTTTTTCTGAAGAACCACAAAAAAATCTCCCATTACACTTATCTTTTCATTTCCCTCCAGTTTCCTCTTAGTTGTGAACAACTCCTTCAAAAATTTAGCATATCATCACACTTATTTAATAGCATTAAGTAATGGAATATTTACCTCAACTTTGCGAAAAGTCTCTAAACTCTCTTTGTCAGCCTTTTCTTTCTTAGTCTTATTTTTCCTGCTCATAAAAGGCAGGCAGAGGACATAAGTTGTGACAATTGGGTTATATGGCTTTTCATATGATGATGTCTCATCATGCGTAGAATTATCTATCACTTTCTTTTATTCGGGAGCTGGTGATGAATGATGGGTGGGTGGCTCATATTGTGTATTACTTCGCAGTGTTATCACACTAACATTTGCTATTGGGTTCTTCTATGGCTGTGAAAGTAATTTTCCAAAATTCTAAGCTTCAAGCTTGCTCATAGATGTAGCAACATGTAACGCCCTGGTTACCCCAGAACCGTTATGGTGAACCGGAAATTTGACTCGCTACCCGAGTCCTTTGGTTAAAACGTGTTCTAAGTGTTATTAACAGGCTAAGGTGAAAATCAGCAAAAAGGAAATGATATGTATTATTTAATACATAAAACTGTTCATGGGTCCACAAGAACATTTACAAGTTATTTACAACTCAAAAAGGTCATTACTGTTTCAAAATTACAAACCTACCGACCTAAGCGGCAAAAATAGGGTAAACCCCCTAGTTCCTCTGAGAACTCCTTGGCCGTGGTGGTCAAGCGGCCGCATATGTACACATCACCACCTAAGCTCTCCACTTAAGGCTGGGTGAGCTTTTCTTTCCCTTTACCTGCACCACATAGCACCCATGAGCCAAAGCCCAGCAAGAAAACATAGCATTATATGTAAACATTATCAAATGGTTATCATTATAATCACACAGAGCTCATAGCTCTCAAACAGTTGAGTGAATATCACTTGAGGTTCTAGAAAACCATACTGAGTGACTGACAAGCAAGTCACTGATTCAATCAAAAGAGTGGCTGCTGGGTAAGCCACTAGCCTCAAACAGATGAGAGACTGGTAGGTAAGTCTCTAACTTAACAAATGAGTGACTGATGGGTAAGTCACTAGCTTAAACAGATGAGAGACTGATGGGTAAGTCTCTAACTTAAACAGACGAGAGACTGATGGGTAAGTCACACAAGTGCTTATAGTATTCATCGAACTTGAGGTCTGTCCGGCATTAATGCTCTTTGAGTCATCCAATGCAGATATCGATTAGATCTAATCTTTATTGGCTTGCGTTGAACATGCTAAAGCCATCCTGTCTAATGAGTTAGCACTATGTGACCAGTGCCCGGTACTATTGCCGAACCTAACTAATGAGTCACAACTTCACAGTTGATACCGGCACCTTTGCCAATTCTGACTAATGAGTTAGTGCCATACACAAGTGAGCAAGATTTTCTAAGCATTCGATAATCAATTCATGTCCACATTTACACAATCTACATGCCTCAGGAATAATCATGCATGTCACATATCGGGTGCAATTTTCTTACCTTTGATTCGAGCTAGAATGAACAAAAGAACGACCCTTGAGAACGGTTTAGCTTTTAGTCCTTTAACGGTTACCTAATCATAACACATTATAGGATACCATCAATAAAATGATCAACATAGGTTCCCAAACCAATATTTAGCCTCCAAGACATCAATCGTCACTAATCCAAATAGTAGGAGTGATCCCGAGGCCTAAAACCATGTTCCCGGGGTCAAAACATGCAAACGGGCTTAACCCTGCTCAAGGGCCGCGGCCCTGGCACCTTGTGTCGTGGCCCCCAGCAAAACCTGAAGCAAGCGTCGCGGCGCCTAGCAAGAACAGAACCACCTCTCCTACTTCATCGAACTAGGGTCGCGGCGCCCAAGAACAGGGCCGCGACCCCCAACCCTGGGCCATTCCCAAACACGTTTTCAACTTCTCAAAGCCTCCAAAATCATACCTAAACATTCCCCAATCATCAAATCAAAGTGCCCAAGCTTCCCAATGCACCAAAACCCTCAAAACCCAAGGTTCAAAGGAACCGAAAACTCAACAATTTACAAAGTCCAATTCAAAGCTTAGAAACTCTAAAAACTCAAAACTTTAAACTTAGATTACCTTCGATTAGGTTGTTTTCCGTTAAATCCTTCGGTTAAGAAGCTTCTAATCTTTCCTAGGATCACTATGCCTCGATCCTCGCTCGATTCTGACTCCTAGAACTCGAGATTTCTTCGAAAATGCTTCAGATGGCAAAAATGAACTAACGAAGGAGAACGAGAGGTTTTCTAACATACGTTCTATCTGACAAGCTACTTCAAGCTTAAGTAACCTCAAATAAAACCTAGTGCTCGGGGTCCCAAAAATACCCTCGGGGACATTATAGTCAAAACTTCCAGAATTTCACCCTGATCTCAATAATTCCCAATTTATCATCAAATAAACATTCTTATTACCCCAAAATTGACCCCGTTATGAAAAAGCCGCTAATCCACTAAATAAAACCATCTCATGCCGAATAGCTCGAATATATCTCCATAATAATGGAATCTCATTCACAAATCACATCATGCACCCAAATACACAAACTTACCCTCAATGGGCCAAATTTTCAAAATATCATAATTATTCAAATGTGGACCCACATGCATGCATATAACTTCATATTATAATATAATTCACATAAACATGCATATATTCATTTAATGGCGTAATTAAACAGTTATGGCCCTCCCTGCCTACTAAACCGCCACTGAACCACATCGGAAAGTTCGGGGCATTACACAACATGTCCTATTGTATTCTCCAAATTCTTGATAGAAGCTTGAGTGTTTTGGAGAGTGGGAACTATGTTGTGGAGAGTGATTTAAGTCTAAATACTAGTAGCAACCAAAGTTTTAGGCATATCAGCAAAAGATGGCTCTTGATCTCGTGGGGCTACATGAGGCGGTTGTTGAGGGCGAGGCATGTAAGCCTACTGAGTTATTTCCTGATAATTAAACCCTGGTGGTCTAGTTGGTGCAACTTTTTGTTGGTTCTCATATCAAAAATTAAGATGATCCTTCCACTCCTCATTATAAGTATTAGAGTATGGGTCATATTGCTATCTTTAGGGGTGCACACGAATCAAGTTTTCGGGTTTCGAGTGCATCAGGTTCGGGTTGTTGATATGGTGTGTTAACACTATAATTGATTACCTTAGAATCTATTGTTTGATAGTATTTTGGAGTTTATTTTACTTAATTTAAGTGTGTTTTTTAGTTTTGAGAGCCATTGGAGCAAGCAAAATGGACACAAGAAGATTTGAAGAAGAAAGAAGAAATCTAATGCAAAAAGCAGCAGTCAAAGTCAAGATGACTATTTTTAGTGTTGTGACGCTGGGGGAGTTGTGAAATCAGTAGCTAAGGTCGCAACAACCATAGTCAGCGTCGCGGCGCAAAGCGAAAATTCAGAAATGGGAAACTACCTTATTTGCTTACTTTTCTTGTAAGTTTTGACCTAGGCTATAAAGGTGGAGAGGAGCACGAATTTAGACAGACTTTCAGAGAGAGAAACTAATTTACAAAGCCTAGAGTGAGAAGGAAAAAAAAGGAGAATCAAGGCTTTGAAGATTAGAGTAGTTTTCTACCAAGAGTTTTCATCTCTTATATTCTTTTTCTTTTACTTTTGCTTGTAAACTCCATGATGATAAATTTATTTATGATATTTTGCATGGTTCACACTAGCCTTATCATGAACTAATTTCTTATTCTATGGTTGCAATTGGAATTCAATATGTAGTTTGAACTAATTATTTTATCTTAATTCTGAAATCAATGCTGAATTATTCATTCTATTCTATGCTTAGTGCTTTTAATTACTTGATCATTAATTAGATTGATTAGGGAACCTTAATGAACTTGGGAAAAGGAATTATGTGTTGGCCTTGAATAGAATTGTAACGACCCAAATTTTCTAATAAGGCTTAGGGCCATGACTAGGGCCCAGGATGACAAATTATGGAATTACATGATTATGTGATATTTATGCGTATCATTATGTTATATCATAATATGACTTGATATGCATGTTTAGGTGTATTAAATATGTATGTGGGCCCATTTATGATTAATTTGGCAATTTTCATAATTTGGCCTGTTTTGGGGTATATTTGGCATATATGTGGTATGTGTGTGGTGTTTCATTATTATTTGGTTATGCTTAGGTTACTCAGCACAAGACGATCTTAGGGGACAAGCTAGTGGGAAAGTCACAACGGGATCCATACTTGACTCGGAGTGAGTCAAGGGGTATTTAGCACATTACCGGGATATTGGGTAATGGGAATAAATATTTGATGATAAATTGCGAGTTAGTGAGATCAGGGGAAAATTCTGGGAATTTTGACTATTTTACCCTGGGGGAGTTTTCGGGACCCCGAGCATTAGGATTTGCTTGAGGTTACTTAAGTTTGAAGTAATGTGTCAGAATAATAAAAGAACGTTCAGGACGTTCTCTCTCCCTCCCGTTCCCTTTTCGACACCCAATCACATTTTCAAAGGAAACTCAAGTTTTAGGACTTGGATTCAAGCAAGGATCGAGGCATAGAGATTCTAGATCTAATAAGCAAGGATCCGAAATAGGAAAAGGGAAAATAATATTACAAGATCATATTAGTAAAAATATACTAGATTTCCCTGAAAAGTTTGAAGATTTAAGTTATGCGCGTCCATATATTAAGAATTTATCAAAATTACTTGAGCCATTATATAATAAAACCAAACTTAATAGTCAAAGATACTTCAACATTGAAGGTATTAAACTAGTAAAGAAAATCAAAGAAGTAGTAAAATCCTTACAAAAATTATCCCTTCCATTAATAGCTGACTATTTAATAATAGAAACAGATGGATGTGATAAGGGATGGGGAGTAGTATTAAAGAAAAAGCCTAGTAAATATTCTAATAAAGATACTGAAGAAATATCAAGATATGCTTCAGGACAGTATAAAGAAAAAAGTATTACTAGTATTGATGCCGAAATAATGGCAATAATCAGATTTCTACCAAATAAAGATGGCAGAAACTAGTTTCCCTAGACAACATTTGTCTGCCCACAAGGACTATTTGAATGGTTAGTAATGCCAATGAGACTTAAAAATGCCCCAGTAATATTTCAGAGAAGAACGGATAAAATACTTTATGAATTAAGTTATTGTTTAGTATATATTGACGATATTCTAGTATTTAGCAAAGATTATAAGGAACATGAGTACCATTTAAAACAAGTTTTCTAAAAAATTGAACAGTATGGTATAATTATTAGCAAAAAGAAAATGGAATTAGGAAATAATATATAAAATTTCTAGGATTCGAAATAGGAAAAAGAAAATAATATTACAAGATCATATTAGTAAAAAGATACTAGATTTCCTGGATTTCCTTGAAAAGTTTGAAGATTTAAAAAGTATTCAGCAATTTATTGGATTATTAAATTATGTCCGTCCATATATTAAGAATTTATCAAAATTACTTGTGCCATTATATAATAAAACCAAACTTAATGGTCAAAGATACTTCAACATTGAAGATATTAAACTAGTAAAGAAAATCAATGAAGCTAGTAAAGAAAATCAAAGAGGTAGTAACCTTACAAAAATTATCCCTTCCATTAATAACTGACTATTTAATAATAGAAACAAATGGATGTGATAAGGGATGGAGAGCAGTATTAAAGAAAAATCCTAGTAAATATTCTAATAAAGATACTGAAGAAATATCAATATATGCTTCAGGACAATATAAAGAAAAAAGTATTACTAGTATTGATGCCGAAATAATGGCAATCGAATGTTCCTTAGATGCATGCAATCTTTAGTTGGGAAACGACTTAATCAAAAGTAATTTGAGTTTTAAGTTCTAAGTTTTTTAAAGTTTTTAAGCTTTGATTGGATTTTGTGTTTTGGTGAGTTTTTGAATGAATGGAAGCTTGGGTTTTATTGGTATTGGATAATTAGGATGTTTGGGAACTTTGATTTTTTAATTTGGATATGTTTGGGTAGGTTTTTGGAAGGATTTAAATGGGAAAAATCGGAGGAAATGGCTGGTTTCGTGGTCAAGTCGCGACCTTGTTCTAGCAAGTCGCGACTTGGATGAAGCCAGAAGCCAGGAGGAGGAAGCCTGGGGGGCGTGCCGCGACCCAAGAGGGGTCAAGTCGCAGCCTGCCCTAGTGCCCAGGCAAGGGGGTCTCTGACTTGGGGCAAGTCGCGATCGGCTTGGGCATTTTTGCCTAGATTTGGTTTTTAATCGTGGGAACTTAACTCTAAGGGCCTGAGATCGATCTTACTACCCAGTTGAGTAGGATTCGATGTCCCGGAGGCTTGGGTTGGCTCTGGAAGTATTTATTTACTCATTTTGATGAGGTTTTATATTATGGTTGTGACTAGGCTATTGTTAGGGGCTTGGAAACAGGATCGTGCTTGTGGCTCGTTTATTAGTAACCTGTGCTTGGACCAAAGGTAAGAAAACTACACCTAATATGTGACATGCATGATTATTGATGAGGCATGTTGAGTGCTCTATATATGGACATTGATTGCATTGTAAATGCATAGCAGCACATGTCATTAGGGCATGACATGAATATTGAATATGGAATTGATCAGAGCTTGAGTCTCTATAAATGTGCATGATCATAATTATGCTAGTGACTATAGAGTAAGCATGCTGAATGCCCTGTATTTGGATATTTGACATATGATATATGCCTGGTTGCATTGCTTACTTGTGAATGGTACTGACTTATTAGTCAGCAACGACAAGGGTGTCAGTATTGATTGTGAAGTTGTGACTTATTACTCAAGTTCGACAGTGGTACTGGGTATTGGTAGTATGGTATTGGCTTATGAGTCAAGAACGGTATTAGCATGTTTAACGCAACCCGAAAAGATTAGATCTAATCGACATAAGCATTATCAACATAAGTATGAAATGCTTGACCGACCTCAAGTTCGATGAAAATAAAAGCGCTTGTCTAGTCTAAAGGCTAGTTACTCAGAGCCAGAGCCAAAAGGCTCAGGTGACTGTAATGTCACATGTCTTAGGGTGTGAAGCCCAAGTTCGTGACTCATTAGTCACTTATCTGGTTCAAGTTCGTGACTCATTAGTCACTTATCTGATTGGGATGCAAGCCCCAACATGATTACCAGAATTATTATTGATATTCACTTAGGATTGACTTGATAGTCATCCATACAGGAGGGCAGGGTCCACAATCATTTAATTGGACTTGCTTGCATGCATGAATAGGGCTATTATATCTAAGCATGCTTATTGTGATTTGGTGATATGTTATTACTTGTTCATGAGTATATTGAGTTTTCTTGCTAAGCCTCGGCTCACGGGTGCTATGTAGTGCAGGTAAAGGCAAAAGAAAGATGGATCATCCTTGAGTTGGAGAGCTTAGTTGACGATGTGTACATATGTCGCTGCTCGACTGCCACGACCGGCGGTTTAAAGACGAACTAGGGTATTTTGCCTCTTAGGTCGGCTGGTTGTAAATATTTTATTGTAATTAACCTTTAAAATATATTTTGGGATCCCAATGTGTACAGTAAACGTTTTAGTGAAACGTTGTATCTTTAATAAAAAAATTTAACCCTAAACCATTAATCACATTTAGTTACACGATTATGCCCAAATGACTCGGTTAGTGAGTTTAGCACTATTTAAAATGCACAACGTAACGGTCCCTGGGTAGTAGGCCGTTGCAATCTTTGAGTTTCACATAGGATAGAATATACCTATGTGGCATGCATAACTGTAACACCCTGGTTAATCCAAGGTCGTTACTATGAGCTTTGAACCGTGCTTAACTCACTAATCGAGTCATTTGGTTATAAACGTGTATCTAGGTGTTATTAATAGGCTAAGGTGAAAAACTCAATCAAAAGGAAATGATATATTTTATTTAAAACATAGAACTGTACATGGGCCCATAAAAACGTTTACAAGTTATTTATAACTCAAAATAGTCATAACAGTGTAAAAATTACAACCCGCTGACCTAAGCGGCAAAAATAGGGTTAACCCCTAGTTTCTCCGAGAAACTCCTTAGCCGTGGTGGTCAAGCGGCTGCATATGTACACATCGCCATCTAAGCTCTCCACTCAAGGCTGGGTGAGCTTTTCTTTCCCTTTACCTACACCACATAGCACCCGTGAGCTAAGGCTCAGCAAGAAAACTCATTACTGCATGTATATAATATCTGTAACGACCCAAATTCAGTGTTTAGGCTTAAGGGCCTGGAACAGTATGCCTGGAGGGCATGATGGGATTTTGTGTGTGACTTTAATGAGCTTAATGCATGATTACGATTTATTGCACGTTATGTGATTAATTGATTAATTGAGATGCATGACTATGTGAATTAGTATGCATGTAGACCTGATTGTCTTAGAATGAGCATGATTGTAATCTGGCCATGTTAGGGCATATCTGTGATAATTGTACTATGTGAATTGTGCCATGTGAGTGTGATGTTTTTATCAGGATGCACGCATCGAGACGGTCCTAGTGAGCCAGTTAGTCTAAAAGTCACAACGGGATGTTGTACCCGGCTCGGGAGGAGCCTAGGGGTACTTCGGGAATCTTATAAGTTGAGTTGAGAATGAGTGATTAGTTATTGGTATTTTGGTAACCATTTGTAACTGCTGTGAGTAACAAGTTTTAAGATAGGAAGTGGTAGAATTGAAATGAAAGTGTAAAGACTTAAGTACCCTTGAAGGTTTAGCTTAGAAGGATTAGTAAGGAGGGGTAATTTGGTCTTTTGGCAAGGCAAATAGACATTTTGCAGCTGGGATTTAGGGGGTACGGTTTGGGCATTTGGGTTCACTTGTGGCTTTGATAAAATTTGAAGAGAGGGAAAAGAAGAGGAGAGAAAGGCTAGGGCAAAGAAGAAGAAAGAAGAAGAGGTGTAGAAGGGGCTGAAGTGGGAAGCTTAGAAGGAGATCAAGGGAACTTTTAGGGTGGATTCTACTCTTGAGGTAAGGATCTTATGCTTATTTAAGTTTGTTTTCTGTGTTGATTTGAGGAATGTAATGCTTGACTTAGGATTTTCATGGGCTTTGTTTGAGTTACTGAATTTGAAGATCAAAGGTTTGGATCTTGAGTGTGTTGAGGTTTTGATCTTGTTTCTAAGTGTCTATAGGTTATTAGATTGTTCATATGAAGTGTGGAATTGAGTTTGGGGTTGAGATATGTGTTTGGGGTTGGTTTGGAGGTATTTTGGATGAAGGATTTGAAGGAGAAAAACCCAGATTTTCGGGTTCGCAAGGGCGCGCCGCGGCCCTGTTCTTGGGCGCCACGGCGCGAGGCTGGTTCCAGGCGAGGGGCTCTCTGACTTGCTTTAGCGCCGCGGCCCTGTAGGGCTGAGCCGTGGCGCTAGGCCATTTTTCAGGACACCAAAATTCCATTTTTGAGCTTTTGCTCCAGGGGTTCGGGGGATGTTTCCAATGACTTATTTTAGGATTTTGGGAGTCCCGAGAGTGCGGGATTGGTCCCGGGAAGTGGTTTTGGGTTTGGTTAGTATTAAAAGTGCTTTATGTGTGTTGTGACTAGGATTTCGGAGAGGCTCGTGCTAAGAGGACCGTGCTCGTGACCGTGGTGCATCGGAAAGCACGGAATACAGATAAGAAAACCGTAACACCCGAGTTTAGGGCATGGCCCCACTGTGTGATTGTAGGGCGTGGCCCCGGATTGTATTACGTGCAAATGCTTAACCTTAAATGAACTGTGATGTGTGTGAATGTTTATTTTGAATGTACTATATGTGTGATTATGATGAAACGAACGGCAGAGGCCGGGTACGGCATAGGCCGGGGCGGCCGTGGGCCGAAGTAACACACAGCACATGGGATGCTTATATTCAGGGTGGGACCCAAGGGATACATGAGTTATCCTCGCGGTGAGAACCGAAACTCCAGGCTTTGGTAAGGCCTTGGGAGCGGCATGGCCGTACTTGTTTATTATGATGGTTTTCCTATGTGTCAGTGAATTATTGCCAGCTATTTGTTTTGCATATGTTATGTGTTATTTGGGTTTTCTTGCTGGGCTTCGGCTCACGGGTGCTCCGTGTGGCAGGTAAAAGCAAGGAGTCAGTCAACCGGCCATGAGTATGGAGAGCGTGGGGGCGGCGCGTACATGTTCGGCCTGCCCGACTGCTTTGGTTGGGGGCATTTTGTATATGGCTGTATTTAACCATTCTTTTGATAGCTGATCAAGTGTAAATCTATTTTGGTGTTGTAAACATTTTGTAAACCTTATTTTGGGATCCCAGATGTTTTATATTTAACGCTTTCAATGAAGTTAAACATTTTAAAAGAATACAGCCTTAAACTCTGGTTTAATCACACTTTTGGTTTTAGAAACCACTTTGAGTCTATTAAATGCACAATTCCTGTTTTAAACTCACTTAGTAACGGCTCTAAGGTAGTAGGGCGTTACAATATCAAATGATGGTCATGATAATCATACAGAGCTTATAGCCCTAAATAGATGAGTGAATATCACTTTAAGGTTTTGGTAACCTTCCTGGGGCTTGTAGCCCTAATCAGATGAGTGACTGATGAGTAAGTCACTAGCTTAAACAGATGAGTGACTGATGAGTAAGTCACTAGCTTGAAATCAGATGAGTGACCATGGAGTCACAACTTGAATCAGATGAGTGAGTCACTAACTTGGGCTCCGCACCTTAGCCATGTGACGATGCAGTCACCAAGGCCTTCTGGCCCTGGCTCTAAGTGACTAGTCATGAGACTAGACAAGCGCTTTTAGTTTTCATCAAACTTGAGGTCGGTCCAGCATTAATGTTCATGATGAGTCATTGAATGCTGATGTCGATTAGATCTAATCTTTTTGACTTACGTTAAACACGCTAAAATAGTTCTTGACTCTTAAGCCAATACCATACGACCAGTGCTCAGTAATACTGTTGAACTTGACTAGTAAGTCACAACTTCACAGTTAGTACTGACACCATTGTCGATTCCTGACTCATAGGTCAGTGCCATTCACAAATAAGCAAGATTACTAAGCATTTGATATGCAATCAAAGTCCACATTTAAACACTTAACATGCCTCAATAATAACCATGCATGTCACATATGGGGTGCAGTTTTCTTACCTCTGGATCGAGCGAGAAATAGTAAAAGAGCGACTTTTGAGAACGATCGACGCTTTGATTCCTTAGCAGTCACCTAGTCATAGCCAATTATAACCTCCATTAATGAAAATAAACCATAAAAGGGTATTGACCTAAACCTCACTCCCAAGACCCCGAATTGTACCCAAACGGTGAGTAGATTCGATCCCGAGCCTTAGGAATTGAAACCCCAAGCCAAAAACCCTAAAAAATGCCCAAAACAGAAATCTAGAAAAGCAGGGTAGGCTGTAGCGCTACCCCCTAGTGCCCTAGCGCTATTGGTAGAATGAAACACCCTCTGGCTAGCATTGTAGCCCCCATGGATGGGCGCTGTAGCGCTACAACCAAGGTTTTCAACCCTGGTTTTTCCCTCCTTCGACACCACCATTTCCAACCTGAAAAACAAGTTTCCAATCCCCATTCAAACTCCCAATTGAACCAAAAATCCATATACACAAGTCTTAGTCATCATAACCCAAGTAACCCTTGCCAAAAACTCCCATCAATCATCAATATCCAATCTAGAAATCCAAGCTGAAATCCAATAGAAAAACAGAGCAAAACTAAAGTTTTAATGGCTAGAACCTTACCTCAAGCTCAATTTAGAACCCTCTTCAATGGTGGAACACAACCCTAAGCCCTCAAGGTCCACTTCCTTAGCTTGGATCCTCAAATTAAGCTAAAAAACTCAAAGAGAAAAGGTGGAGAAATGGTGTACGGGAGAGAAGAAAACAATGCTCTATTTTATAAGGTTTCTACAGCCTCCAATGGTTATATTTATCCTTAGGGTGAAAAGACCATATTGCCCTTAAGCTTAATTAAAACCCTAAACATCCTCCAAGGGCAAAATCGTTCTTTCCTGCCTATCTCGTTAATCATAATTAACACCCTCCAATTCCCGTTATTCCCAATATTCTCAAATGCTAATAAATCATATCCCATTACCTTTTAATTCCTGGCAATGATCTAATCACCAAATTACCTCGAGACTTACCCCAAGTCCTGCAATCAACCCCGTTATGACCAAACCGCTAACTTGCACTCAAAGATCGTCTCATGCCGAATGGCTCGAACAAATCCACATTATAATGTGGTCTCATCAATAATTCACCAACATGCATACAAATATACAATTACGCCCTCAACAGGCCAAATTACCAAAATGCCCCTCTAATGAAATGTGGACCCACATGCATGCATTTAACATCATATTATAATATAATTCACATAAACATGCACATAATCATATAATGGCATAATAAATCAATTATGGCCCTCCCGGCCTACCAATCCAACTAGTAAACCTCATTAGGGATTTTGGGGCATTACAATAACCATTTTGAGAACTTGTGCTTAATGATTTTATTCTAATTTGATTATCATAGGAATGTAGATAGTTGATTAAATAAAATATTTTTGCATGACCATCGAGAGAGGCTTGTGAATAATTATGGTTTCTTGGCCAATAATTTGCATTGATGGATGAAATTAAGTGAGAATAATTGTGTTTAAATGAAATATTGAAGGATAATTGTGATCCTAGGTTTTTCTAAAATTTGGTTAATTGACGATTTTAGTACTCAACTAATTTTAGTGATAAATTCTCTGTGGGATCGACACTCTACTTACTCTGGATTACTTGTTGTGATAGCGTACACTTACGTTGTTTAGAAATTACACAACAATTGTGTAGTTTTCAGGTGTGGAAATAGGGTACTAAACCTGTCCTAAGTATTTTTGGATTTATGCTATTTTTAGGTTGCGGGTTTCAGGTGTAATTGGACCCATTTTTGTATTTGGGCCTTTTGCTGACCTTGGTAACAGATTTACAAAAATACAATTTTTTTTATACTTTTGACATGTTTTTTGACCAAAAAATATATATAAAATTACAAATAAAATCCTATAATTCTAACTTTGTTGTTAGTTTAGTTCAATTATTTTTTTTACAAGTTTTTTATTTCATTATAAAATTACGAAAAAAGCCTAGTCAAAAGGCTTAATTTTAAAAGGAAAAATTACGAAACAAAAGTTATAGAAATGTTATTTTAATGCATTTCAAGAAATAAAGAAATTTACATTTGATGTTGGTTTTTAAATTTTAATTCAAAAAATTACTTATAACTTTTTATTTACAAAAATGTCCTAACACATCATCAAAAAACATATCAAATTTTAAAAATAATAAACCTAAAATGGAAAAATTCACAAAATACCGTATTTTCCATTTTTTGTTTTTGTTTTCAAAAGTAATATTTATGTTGTTTATGATATCGATAAGATACTGATTTGTTACCTTTTCATAAAAAACTTCATTTTTCAAATCATATTATTTCATATACATTTTTTGTTATTTTAAAATACTGATAGTTCCCTTTAAAACGTGGCTTAATTTTTAGGTTATTGTAACGTCCCACGTCACTATAGATGCTTCCTGGATTGACAACTGGCCCTGCAAACCAACATGTGAGTCTTTCCAACGTGCTTTGTCCTCATTCGCACCCTTCTTGGAAAACTTCCCAGGAGGTCACCCATCATGAGACTACTCCAGGTAAAGCATACTTAACTTTGGAGTTCTCAAGTAATGGGCTACCAAAAAGAAGATGCATCTTGTTGGCATAGGTAGTACCAATCAATCCATTTAAGCCATCTTCAACTGTGTAGTCTCATACCTACACAGTCTTAGAATCATCACACTTGACCTTCCCCAGGTGATGTGGGATTGCACAACTTTTACCCAGTCTTTCCCCCTGTGGATCACGGGATTCTGACTGTCACAGTTATATTATGGTGTCTTATTATTTAAGATATTTTTACATTATATAAACCCTATTTGTAGAAAATTAGTTATCTTAAGATACTGATTAGTTACTTTTAAAACATGATTTTAGTTTTATGTTATATTATGGTGTCTTATTATTTAATTGACCAAAATGTGTATTTTTAATTATAATTTGAAAGTAACTTCTAAGTTTCTTTTTTGTCTCGTTAATAAAAAAATTACTATTAATCATATGTAAATTACATGAATGACCAAAAAGTGTATTAAAACTTTTTATTCAAAAATATTACAATGTTGTATACTAAGTAAATTTTGCTAATAAGCTATGTGATAATTTGTTATATTATATGACACCTCATTAGTTTCTGAAATTGACTTGAATGTAACCGAAAAGTATCTTCAATAATAAAACATCATAATATAACTTAAAAATGACTAATTGATATTAAGATAACAACTTTTCTACCTATAAGTTTTGGAGGTAATCAAAATGTATATAAAATAATATAGTTTAAAAATGAAGTTTTTTATGAAAAAGTAATCAATCAGTATTTTATTGGCATCGTAAGTAATCGAAAAGTTACTTTTGAAAATCCAGAAAAATGGAAATTCTAGGATTCTGTGAACTTGTCCATTTCAAGTATATTATTTTTTAAATCCATTATTTTTTTATGACGTGGCAAGGTATTTTTGTAAATAAAATTTGTTGAGCTTTTTTGTAATTATTTTATATTTTATGGTGATCAATAACTTTATAAACAAAATAAGTATAACAATAACCCTTGAATTATTCATTAATATTCACCATTGTACTCTTAACATAAAGAATAAACTTAAACTCACAAAAAATATGATAGCAAACACATTTCATTCAGATTCTTGAAATCTACACTTGAAATTATGAATTTGATTATACCAATCTCCTTAAGTTTGTAGGTAGTAATAGCTTATAGTATGTTAGTTTTAGCTGATATTGGTTCAAGTCGGGATTTAGTTGGATACTCATAGCAATAGTTATGAATTTTATAAGTTTAACCTATAGTTTAGAAATATTAATTATAACATAAGGTTTAATTTTTTTTAGTAGTTATTGTAATATCCAACATTTTCATAATACATTTATTTATTATAAATCAAAGTTTTAATACATAAAATGTACAACTTTACAAATTTAAGAAATAGTAATGGAAAAATAGTGTTTAAAATATGATTTTATGTTTTTAATGAGATTAAAGAAAGAGAAACTTGAGTAGTCAAGTATTGGACCCAAATGTCAAATAATTTTAATTGGGGATTTTTATAAAATTAAGAAAGTTTGGCTAAAGGGCTTATTTGAAAAGAATTTTAGTATTTTGGGTCCAAGTGTAATTTTTAAAAATAAATAAATAAAAAAATAAAATAAAATAAAATAAAAGGCTTCAGCCTTTCATTTTACCCGAGCCCCTCTCTCTCTCTCCTCAGAAACCCTCTCTCTCTCTCTCCTCAGAAACTCTCTCTCTCTCTCTCTCTCTCTCTCCTCTGCGTATTACTGTTGCCGACGACGCAGGAGTACTTTCCGGCCACCATTTTTAGCCACGCGCCGGACCGTTGGATTCAGAGGCCTCCGAACTATCGACCAACGCGGGAATCTAGAGCTCACTCGCCGATTAAACGCCTCAACCACTCGATTTAAGTTCGGCCACCCCGCGACTTCAAAGTTGCGATTCGGCCACCTCGGGCATCCGTTTGCCGATCCGTCACCACCATCGTGCTCCTCGTGTTGTGGGCTTCAAAACCCAATAACTTGTTCCTACATCTACCATAGTTGGGTGGTGGGCCCACCACGAGCCACCGCGATCCACCGTAGATCGACGGTCGAAACTTAGTGTTCGAGGTTCCGAAGTACGTTTTGAGTCTCAGAAAATCATCGTTTGACTTATTGTGGAACCCGATCATTTTGGTATAATTTCTTTAACCTATATATTGTGATTTAATTGTGATTGATTAGAGTAATTGTTATTATGTGTATTTATAGTATATAATTATATATTATTGATATATGGAATATTTTCTGTAATTTACTGGCTGTCTGGGATTATATATATTTTTGATACAGGTTTTGATTTTGGAATTGTCCACTTTATAGCCGTTGTGCTGTCTAATTTTCTAGAAAATATTAGATATTAAATAAAGTATAAAAATACATAGTTAATTGATTTTATATTAATATGGAAATTATTATGATTAAGTAATTTTAATTATTATTGTTATTATTTTGTTAAGTGAATCAAGAATACAGATTCATATATATATATATATATATATGAAAAGTATGATTTATAGTAAACCTATTATCTAACCATTATTATTGTATATTAATATTTGAATATTAAAATAATATCAAATATTAGTTTCTTACAGTTATTGATATTTGTAAGACCAGTGAAGTTTGGAGAAAGTATATTTATTATATCACTGGAATTGATATTATGACTAATTAATAATAATATAAATATTTATATTTATATTATTATCATTATATTGATTATTACAACTTTATGTTAAAAATATGATTTCTTTTATAAAATGACTATTTGAATATATACATCCATATACGTATTGCTATTGAAGTATTTTGTTATTAATATCGAAATAAGTTTAATTATAGACGATAATTATTATTTTTGTTGGGATTATTATTATTATTATCATAAGGGTACATTATCTTATGAGCAAGGTTTAAAGCATGGTTTTATATGAAGAGTTATTTGCATTACGTTGATAATAATTTATTATTATCATTTATATAGTTTCTGGTATTATTAATATACACTATCAATAGTGTATATTTATGATTTTGATAGAATTTAATAAATGATGTGCCTTGAATAGGATTTGTATGGATTTGATTGATTGACTCTTGGTGAGGAATTTTAAAATAAGCTAAGGACCTAAGGTAAGTAAATCTCACATTTTGTGCTTAAGTGTAAGATGCATGACTACATTGATTGTGTACATCTGATGAGTTAAGTATGGTATGATGATGATGCATATGATAAGTATGTGAAAAATGGTTATATGAACACCATAAGGGTGTTGTGCGATATGTAATTGATGAATTCTGTGATATGTGAAAGATGTCTTACTTGGTTAAGAATGATATGAATTATGTGCAAGTATGTGTTCTTATGTTGATGGATATGTGGATTACTCTATGTTCATGATTTGTTATATGTTATGATATATGAAGCGTTTAAGTTTTTAGGCTGGAAACCTTAGACCTGAGCCATAGCTCTACGTTAAGGTATAACAACGCCACCAACCCAAAGCTTCATGTATTATGACTAAAGATGTTTTGAGTTATATGAGATGTGATACAATGCCTGGATTGAATACCATCAACATGAGTCATGAACACGAACATTGGCATTTCAGCATCAGCATGTATGCATGGCATGTACAGTTATGTGATACATTATTATGTGATATAAGACCATGCATATGAATATGAGAAAAGTTATGAAATGTCTTGAAAAGTCTTATGTAAAGTTAAACATTTTAATGACACAAGGCTTAAGCAAAGTGATAATAAGATGTTTAAAAAGGGTGCCACTGTTTTGATGAAGCAATCAAGTAAGTTCAGTAAAGAAGACGGAAGTCTATAAGACTTATAGTGGCTGCCCACTAGTGTGGGCTAGGTCAGAGTTGACCATTCAGATATGTTTGCCATGTTTCCGTCTTTCTCCTCCATATGTGTAATAAGTATGGCAGCTATGGCAACGATGAAATGAGTGTTATGATGAGCCTAGCTGAGATGATGGCTAGCCGGAGGAGAACCCATGGGATTCTATATGATATGTGTAACAAGCCCTGCAGGCATTGGCTGAATCAAACAGTGTGCACAAGTGATATTGGGCCCATAAAAATGTGAAACTAAAAGAAAGAGCATAAAAGTAAAGTTTGAAAGTGCATGAGCAATAAATGAAATGCATAAGTATATAAGTCAGCATATTAGTATATGTGCACTACAAACTCACGACATTCATGTGTATGTGTATGCATGAGATTTGCTTACTGAGCGTTAGCTCATTATGTTATTTTCCAACATTTTTCCAGGTGTGGCTTTAGCTGTTGAGCAACTTGTGGAGCACGGACTCAGTAGCAATGCAATAATGGTTTTAGAGTTTTCATATGGCTGCCTTAAATTTAAAGTATTCATACGTGTAATAATTTCTTCTAATAAGTTTATATAAAAGTTTTAAATTTTTCTGTATTTCTTCGTATCATTTTATTTAATTCTTTTGGTCAAGTGCCTTACATACTCGTAAACCCTAGAATTACGAGTATGTGGCAGACGTACCCTACCTTAGGGACGTTACAAATGGTATCAGAGCTTTGAGTTTGTAGATGTCGTATACTCGTTATGTTATTAGATTTTGGGATCTGAAATGCTACTGAGTTCCGCCACAAGACAAGCCACACGTTAATGGTTAGTATAATTTATCCATATTTTAGTTAATGTATGTTAATGATGTTGTATAATTGTATTAGAAACTCATTGTGTTATTGAGTTTCCATGATATAAGTATGAGTTTGGATTAAATGAATATTCTCATGCACGGTAGAGAAATTGAAGTTTGTTATTTATCTGAATGCATGCCTTTATTATTGATGTGATAAATAATTGATGATTTATCGATGTCGATGTTTGGATTGTTAATTGATATTCTCAAGCTTTGAAAGTGACCTATCAGTCCAGTTAGTGTGTTAAGGGTTAATATGTCAGGTTAGTGTTTTGGAGAGCAAAGTTTTAGGCTGTTGCTGAGAGCACACACAATAAGAGACTTTAGTGAAACAGTAATAATATATAGAAAAAAAAAATACATAATACATTAAGGATTGGGGTTTTGGACACGTTCTACCTCGTCAATCAACTTTTGTTGTTCAACTCTAAGGGTCTCCCCAGTAGTTTGCAGTGTCTGAAATTTTTCCTTCATATCGACTGAGTAATTAGCAAGAAGTGTAGTTAAAGTCCCATTCTCCTTAACCAACTTCTCCTTCTCTCGAGTCAATGCCTTGTTGGCATTTCTAATGGTTATCATCTCTTGTTTTTGTGTTTCTATATACCTTTTCAAGTGGTCAACCTCTTGTTCTCTTGCAAGAACCCGTTGGCCTAGGTTTGAGACCGATGCTGCCGCCTGAGTGGTAAGAACTAAGGAATCTTTTACAGCTTGTAGGTCTGACCTATGGGATAAAATTATTTGGTCTTTAGGGGTGAGTATGCTTTGACCTATACTAATGGCCACCTTTTTATCGAGCATAGCTGAATCCTCCACCGTGACAAGGCCAGTATCAGAATAAAATTTGGGAAGCCAAACTCTGGGAAATTGAGTATTTCGTTCTGGGATGTGTACCGTAGGATACACCATTAGCTGTGGTAGGGGTGCAGAAATTTGTGGTGAAGATTCGATAGTGGGAAGATTTGGCTCAGGTAAAGCTAAAGTTAGGTCTAAGTTCAGCTGAGATGATGAGGATGCCATAGGTTGCTTAGCTTGAGTAATGGACGGAAGTAATAATGATTTGGTTTTCAAAAGCTTGAGATTGATTGTGTTTTAGTGTGTATGTGATGAATTTTATTTATAGAAAAATGTGTTGAACTGTTGGGTCATTGGATCCTTGAATTTGTTTGTTTTCAAGATAGATATCACAGATTTTATCTTGTTCAATGTGTTACGCTATCCTCTCTGATGATGAAAGTCAAACTTATTAGATGTTGTCGACATGGAAATCACTTCTATTGATTTTGCGATCCTGATTTGAACATGGAAACAATTTGTAAATTGTTGAATGAATCGAGGTGATAAATGTTATTTACTGAATTACTATGTAGTGTGAATTACTTTCGGCGATTAAATTATAGTATATTAGCTGTTTTATCCCGAAAGTAAGATAATGTATTACTTGTGTGAAGTGATGACTGAGTATTATTGGTATAGGTGTTGAAATGAGACATGTCTAACTTATTAGACATGTGAGAATTATTCGTTTTCGTAGATGAAGTGGTGGATTGGTCAGTCAAGACTTATCCCATGTTTTATTCAATGAAGGGATACTAAGCTAAATGTGTGAATTTCCGAGTGGCCACGGTTATTTGCATTCTAGCATAGTATCAATATGCCCTTTATTATTTTATACATTTGGAAACAATTTTGATTTTTAAATGTTTTCTTAGAGAAAGAATGAGAGTCAGGCTTTTCTGAACTGGTACCTAATGAATGGCCTATCTCACTATTTCTCATTCAGGGCAAGAAGTCGGTTTTGACAACGAAAGGGTTTCACAGAGACTTGGTTTTAAAGAATAATCTTCATCGGCTATATAATTGTTTTCTAGTTATCCAATTTTTTTATGTCGAAAAACTTTCTATTGAACAAACTTGTTGCTCAATTTAGCATCTATTATCAAGGTATAACCAGTCAATTGCATATGCTTAAAAAAAAAAAAAAAAAAAAAAAAATTGACTGTAAGACATGAAGATCAAGGATGTTTTCATGATGATGGTCATTTTCTCTTCTTACGTTATGTGGTTTGTGTTCAAAAGTATGGATGATGAGGATTCGTTTGTATTTTCGTATACATTCATTGTAATTTATACTATTGTTATAGCTTATTTCCTTTCTATCTATATTGTAGTCCTCATGTGAGGTGTTTACACATCCTCGCCTTTTTATATATGATAAGGATTACAAGAAGTCAGGAATAAGTTTTGTTTTCGGGGTGAAAGTAAGTGTTGTGTATAAAATCTTATGCTGTGAAATGTTGTTCTGTTTATTTGTAATGGTAGTTATTGTCTCCGATTATCAAATTTTAGTTTGAAATTTCGAGGACGAAATTATTTTAACGGGGGAAGGATTGTAATATCCAACATTTTCATAATACATTTATTTATTATAAATCAAAGTTTTAATACATAAAATGTACAACTTTACAAATTTAAGAAATAGTAATGGAAAAATAGTGTTTAAAATATGATTTTATGTTTTTAATGAGATTAAAGAAAGAGAAACTTGAGTAGTCAAGTATTGGACCCAAATGTCAAATAATTTTAATTGGGGATTTTTATAAAATTAAGAAAGTTTGGCTAAAGGGCTTATTTGAAAAGAATTTTAGTATTTTGGGTCCAAGTGTAATTTTTAAAAATAAATAAATAAAAAAAATAAATAAAATAAAATAAAAGGCTTCAGCCTTTCATTTTACCCGAGCCCCTCTCTCTCTCTCCTCAGAAACCCTCTCTCTCTCTCTCCTCAGAAACTCTCTCTCTCTCTCTCTCTCTCTCTCTCCTCTGCGTATTACTGTTGCCGACGACGCAGGAGTACTTTCCGGCCACCATTTTTAGCCACGCGCCGGACCGTTGGATTCAGAGGCCTCCGAACTATCGACCAACGCGGGAATCTAGAGCTCACTCGCCGATTAAACGCCTCAACCACTCGATTTAAGTTCGGCCACCCCGCGACTTCAAAGTTGCGATTCGGCCACCTCGGGCATCCGTTTGCCGATCCGTCACCACCATCGTGCTCCTCGTGTTGTGGGCTTCAAAACCCAATAACTTGTTCCTACATCTACCATAGTTGGGTGGTGGGCCCACCACGAGCCACCGCGATCCACCGTAGATCGACGGTCGAAACTTAGTGTTCGAGGTTCCGAAGTACGTTTTGAGTCTCAGAAAATCATCGTTTGACTTATTGTGGAACCCGATCATTTTGGTATAATTTCTTTAACCTATATATTGTGATTTAATTGTGATTGATTAGAGTAATTGTTATTATGTGTATTTATAGTATATAATTATATATTATTGATATATGGAATATTTTCTGTAATTTACTGGCTGTCTGGGATTATATATATTTTTGATACAGGTTTTGATTTTGGAATTGTCCACTTTATAGCCGTTGTGCTGTCTAATTTTCTAGAAAATATTAGATATTAAATAAAGTATAAAAATACATAGTTAATTGATTTTATATTAATATGGAAATTATTATGATTAAGTAATTTTAATTATTATTGTTATTATTTTGTTAAGTGAATCAAGAATACAGATTCATATATATATATATATATATATGAAAAGTATGATTTATAGTAAACCTATTATCTAACCATTATTATTGTATATTAATATTTGAATATTAAAATAATATCAAATATTAGTTTCTTACAGTTATTGATATTTGTAAGACCAGTGAAGTTTGGAGAAAGTATATTTATTATATCACTGGAATTGATATTATGACTAATTAATAATAATATAAATATTTATATTTATATTATTATCATTATATTGATTATTACAACTTTATGTTAAAAATATGATTTCTTTTATAAAATGACTATTTGAATATATACATCCATATACGTATTGCTATTGAAGTATTTTGTTATTAATATCGAAATAAGTTTAATTATAGACGATAATTATTATTTTTGTTGGGATTATTATTATTATTATCATAAGGGTACATTATCTTATGAGCAAGGTTTAAAGCATGGTTTTATATGAAGAGTTATTTGCATTACGTTGATAATAATTTATTATTATCATTTATATAGTTTCTGGTATTATTAATATACACTATCAATAGTGTATATTTATGATTTTGATAGAATTTAATAAATGATGTGCCTTGAATAGGATTTGTATGGATTTGATTGATTGACTCTTGGTGAGGAATTTTAAAATAAGCTAAGGACCTAAGGTAAGTAAATCTCACATTTTGTGCTTAAGTGTAAGATGCATGACTACATTGATTGTGTACATCTGATGAGTTAAGTATGGTATGATGATGATGCATATGATAAGTATGTGAAAAATGGTTATATGAACACCATAAGGGTGTTGTGCGATATGTAATTGATGAATTCTGTGATATGTGAAAGATGTCTTACTTGGTTAAGAATGATATGAATTATGTGCAAGTATGTGTTCTTATGTTGATGGATATGTGGATTACTCTATGTTCATGATTTGTTATATGTTATGATATATGAAGCGTTTAAGTTTTTAGGCTGGAAACCTTAGACCTGAGCCATAGCTCTACGTTAAGGTATAACAACGCCACCAACCCAAAGCTTCATGTATTATGACTAAAGATGTTTTGAGTTATATGAGATGTGATACAATGCCTGGATTGAATACCATCAACATGAGTCATGAACACGAACATTGGCATTTCAGCATCAGCATGTATGCATGGCATGTACAGTTATGTGATACATTATTATGTGATATAAGACCATGCATATGAATATGAGAAAAGTTATGAAATGTCTTGAAAAGTCTTATGTAAAGTTAAACATTTTAATGACACAAGGCTTAAGCAAAGTGATAATAAGATGTTTAAAAAGGGTGCCACTGTTTTGATGAAGCAATCAAGTAAGTTCAGTAAAGAAGACGGAAGTCTATAAGACTTATAGTGGCTGCCCACTAGTGTGGGCTAGGTCAGAGTTGACCATTCAGATATGTTTGCCATGTTTCCGTCTTTCTCCTCCATATGTGTAATAAGTATGGCAGCTATGGCAACGATGAAATGAGTGTTATGATGAGCCTAGCTGAGATGATGGCTAGCCGGAGGAGAACCCATGGGATTCTATATGATATGTGTAACAAGCCCTGCAGGCATTGGCTGAATCAAACAGTGTGCACAAGTGATATTGGGCCCATAAAAATGTGAAACTAAAAGAAAGAGCATAAAAGTAAAGTTTGAAAGTGCATGAGCAATAAATGAAATGCATAAGTATATAAGTCAGCATATTAGTATATGTGCACTACAAACTCACGACATTCATGTGTATGTGTATGCATGAGATTTGCTTACTGAGCGTTAGCTCATTATGTTATTTTCCAACATTTTTCCAGGTGTGGCTTTAGCTGTTGAGCAACTTGTGGAGCACGGACTCAGTAGCAATGCAATAATGGTTTTAGAGTTTTCATATGGCTGCCTTAAATTTAAAGTATTCATACGTGTAATAATTTCTTCTAATAAGTTTATATAAAAGTTTTAAATTTTTCTGTATTTCTTCGTATCATTTTATTTAATTCTTTTGGTCAAGTGCCTTACATACTCGTAAACCCTAGAATTACGAGTATGTGGCAGACGTACCCTACCTTAGGGACGTTACAGTTATGATTATTATAGTATAGTATAGGTTTATGATATTAGTAGCCTTGTTTGTGGAAAATGGGGTGATTGCATTATAATAAATTAATTATGATATTATTAAAAAGTATTATGGATCGAGCCGACATAAAGCCCAATAAGATTTTGGACTTAGTAAATTCGAAATCAGCCTAGGGAATTAGAGTTTGTTATTTTATGGTTAGTCAATATATTTGTGGATTAGGTTGTTATTTAGATAATTAAATAGATTTTTAATAACTTTAGGGTACTGCAACTTTCGACCTATTTTTGACCCAGTTATATTATGAATTTTGAAAAATAGTATTTCTAGAAAGTTGTAGATAATTGAATTAGATTTCTAACAGTATAAAGATGGTCTAAATCGGAATCCTACAGCTCTAGTTATGTTGATTTTAGTACAGGTAAGTTTAGAGTTACGATATTTATGAAGTTAGACGTTGGGATATTTTTTTTTGTGTTAGATTATTCCTCAATTATTTAATAAAAATATTAATAAGATAATTTAGAGATATATTCTACATAAGTTTGGATTCTATTTTATTTAAATTTAAATTTGGATTATAGTTAGAATGAAATTAAGTATTTTTAAATAAAAGAAAGATCTAGAAACTCTAGGACCCTCCAGAACCATTAAGAGCATGACACTTGGCATAATCATGTTTATTTAAGGATGTAAGTATTTTTTTTAATAGGATAGTTTCACTCCTCAAATTCTATAAATAGGACCTAGTGCTCAGCCATTTTCTTCATTCTTCAAGCACAGTTCAGAGCCTCCAAATTGCTTAGATTATTCTTGAGAGAAACACTAGGGTTTTGGGATAAAAGTTTTATCATCTTAAGCTTTATAAACACTTGGGTAGTGAGATATAGTGTGATTTCGATATCGAGGTGTAGAACGGTTCTAGTTCATCCAAGGTAATACTATTCATAAGTTCTATTCTTTATGATTCCTTAGTTTTCCTTAAGTTTCTTTCAGATCCTAACTTCTATTTATGATTTTGATGGTTAGGTGTTTAAGTTCTTAATTTAAGGTTCTTCTCGGTAAGTTTCTTCTTTGATGATTTAGTTTTCTTTTCATCTCTTTTCTTTAGAAACTCACCATTCTTTATGTTTAGTTTTAGGAGTTCCAATCCCGCTCTTGTCTCCAATGTTCCAGTTTTTGGTAAGGAAAATTAGGTAGTTTAGTATTAGGATATAGTTATGATATGGTTTATGTTTGTATGATCTAACATTTCAGGTACAATAAAGGGGTAACTGTGTCTGGACCTAAGGTGTCCAATGATGTATGACGGACTATGTCCGGTAGGCTCGGTTGCCAAAACTTTATGACGGACCTATGTCCGGTGTATGACAGACCTATGTTCGGTGTATGACAGACTTTTGTCCGGGGCTTAATTGCCACCCATGTATAAACACTAATCTTTTTATTGTATTTGACTTGTTATTATAGTTATGATTATGATATATGACCTATAGTTATGATTTACGACCTATGATGTATGATCTATGACCTATGATTTATGAGTTAGAGTATGATTTATGATTTATAGATTATGATTTAGAATTATGACTTAAGTTATGATATGATCTAGAGGTTTGTGTTGGTATGACTTTTGTGAATTTATGTTATGTTTGATTATATGATTAACTCTTATTTGTATTTTCCTTACTGGGCTTAGAAGCTCACTCCTTATGATGTTGTTATTTCAAGAAATTAAGGATAGAAAGGCCGGTGGCGAGTGGTACCTAAGAGCTTCGTGATGTATTCGTTGGAGACCACATAGTCGAGGAAGATCAAGCGGGCCTATTTTTATTAAAATGTTTATTTTTATTTTTATTTAAATGTTGCTCATTTTTTTTATGTTAATGACAATTATTTTATTTTTATAAAACCATGGATCCATGTATTTATTTTCAAATTTTTATTCAATAAAAGAGCAATATTTACAATTACAACCCAACGCTGTGTTCTCGGTAATCTATGAGAAATTAGGGCGTTACATCTCATCCTTTATTGATGAAGACTTTGAATCCATATCCACACTCATGTAGCACATATACAAATATAGTTTTCTTTGATCTCCCATGGTTGTGTGTTCAACATAAACCAAATCTTGAAGCAATGTTTTAAAGATTGTAGAAGATAAACAAATTTCTCTCATTGTTGATTATGCAAAAACACAAAAGAAAGTAATTAGAGATAAATATTTTAATTGTTGGGAATTCATGACTTTACACTTTCTTAATCAACAATACATGATAGGAAAAGTTCAATATTACAAACCGCTGATGCTAATCAATAACCTTATTCAAAGTATGAAGGCAAATCTTGATCATCAAAGAACTATATTCATGGTATTAATGCAAATCTTGATTATAAATGATTAAGTGATTAAATGATAATAAGATGAACTTAGAACCACTTAATCATCAATGCTAACAACATAAACATAATAGAATGACAAAATACAAGATAAGGGTTAGAAAAATACAACATTTTATTTTGAGCAACTTGAATCTTCAAACTTCGGGAACATTTAACGATTATACACAATAAGAATATTGTTGTCCAAAATTTCTATACCAAGCCTTCCCTTATTGCTTGAAACTTCAACCAAGTAGAATTAGATTTGGAATTTAACAAGCCTTGAAACTCGTACAAGTCAAGCAATGCTTGATGAGTTTCTTGGAGAAAACTAGTAATTTTGAGAGCTAGAGAGAGACCCTTTTAAATTATATAAGAACCTCATTAGACTCAACCAATGAGATTATAGCATTTTAATTTGAATTTTGGAGCAAAAACACGTCACTGTACGGAATTGTACGGACATCCCAGGCGATGTATCGCCTACGTCGCATGGTCTATTGTTTATTGGTTGAGCGATGTGTCGCCTTTGGGAGGTAATGCGTTGTCGATGCCTCTGACTTGACACTCCAAAAGTTGTCTCAAAACATCATCAAATGCTTCCAAACTTTTTGGGTACTCTCATATACTCCAAAGAAACATTTTTGATAAAAAATATGATTTATAAATGTCTATGCCGAAAGTCAACCCGGTCATGTTGACTTTAGTGAAATCGTTATGATTTTTGCACCATGTATTTAACCAATCATAACATTGTTGGGAATTGTGCCGTTAAAGCAATTGTAGTTGACAATGGTATTAATGAAATAAATTAATGAATTGAATTATTGTATATATGTAGCTTGTGTAATATATTATTGTTAATAATATTAAGTAAATATCAGAAAATTCCTAAGTCCGTCTAGGTGGTCTCAATCTCATATTGGTATGAGAGGATCGAGATTGAGATAATGGACTTAAATAGTTAACAGTAAAATAAAATTATGGAATCTTTAGATTAATTACTGCTAGTACGGTCCACTAGTATTATGAATACATGTGACCTAAATCCGGGTTACTAGTGTAGTAGGACACTTTAGTGGAGGTACTTTGCATACTGAGAGTATGTAGAACTGGACCAGATGTGATTTGATAATACTTGTTTGAATATCGTTTCGTAGTATTATAAAACACATCAACTAATGATCATATACAACTGATCTTAATCCTGAAGTTACTATGAACTCCTATATATGTCATTTGATCATTTGATTCATGCATTACGGTTTGTCAGAATGATCAAGCTAATAACTATTGTTTTGGGGACTTAATGATGTATATGGTTGGGGACATAACTTAACAAATATGAAATCTATACATTCTTATAGATTGAATGATGGTTCCCTATTAGGCTGGCTTTTGGAATTGAAAAGGTTATTGACGTCAAATTCATAATCAGATTATGAATTAACCTTCACAAGTAAAGTCAATGGCACACTAGCAATCAAGATATAATTAAAATGGTAAAATAGTAATTTTATTCCCACTTAATTATGAATCATCAATAGATGATTAATTTTTATGTAATGATTATATCAATTGACACTTTATGGTTATAATAAAGTACTCAGTAAATATATGTCTTTAATTCTCAAGAGTGCAATCTCATCATATTTATAGTGGAGTAATCATGAGATTAATAAATGTGATTATTGAATCAAAGAGTTTTGGTTAATAATATTTTATCTATTGGAGCTTGGAATTATTGGTCTCCGAGACGGCTCTATCAACACTATTCAAGGTAAGAGTTGATACAAGGGTCAAATTGTGAATGAACTATTTGAGAGAATATTTATTTATTGTGATAAATATGCAATTATGCGATAATTAAAGTTGCACAATTTATTATTGCATTAATACAATTTTTGAAATTGTGTAGAAATAAAAGAAGTTGATTTTAATCAATTATTTTATTTACGTGTGAAAGGATAAATATGGATAGTCAAAATTAGTTTTGATTATTGTATTTATTTAATTAATAATAAGATGATGATGGAAATTCAAATTTTGAATTTTGAATTGTTATCTTTTCCTTAAAACGGTGATATCTTATTTGAATTTATAATTATTAATTAATTAAAATCAAAATGCATGAAAAATCAAATTCCCTTATTTTAGGGAAATGTTACATGCATAGGGCTTCCTGGACTGCCCTATACACGTACCACTACTGATAGTGATCAGGTATTGGTTTTTTATTTTATTTAATTAATTAATAAAATATTTTGAAAATGGTTTTTAAAATGTAATGTAAGGCTTTGTTTTTAATTATCATTTATTTATTATTATTATTAAGACGATCAATTTTATTTGCTTGTTATTATTATGATAATAATATCTATATATTCTATATGATAGATTATAGGGATATAACAGTTTTACAAGAGAAATCATAAACGAAAAAACAAATCATCTTTTTTTTTTCACAAAAGAAAAAACTTTCTCTCTAGCCTATAATCAAGATTCTCATATGTTGAGAATACTTTTAATTCACAAATTTGATTCTTGTTCTCTATGTGCCCACCCACATCTTGAGATGTAGAGTATGTTTTGGAAGATCTTGGTGTGAGTACTCTGGCGAGGATAGGAAGATCAAAATATATAGAAAAGATTCAATGATTCTTGATATGCTGCAAGAGGTAAATCATTTCGTATTATTTTTACATATACATATTTTGTTGATTAACATATTGCATATTAAAGGATCCACATATAAAATTGTTTATATGAATTTTTTTTGTTATATACAATGCTAACATTACTGCAATTTCCGCTGCGCACTAGGAACTTTTCCTAACAAACATCAGGTGTAACCTAAACCTGACCCAAATGTACTTAGGTTTGGATCAAATTACACCTGAAAATGATGAGTTTTTAGAAAAAATGGGTTTTCCAAGCTTGAGTCAGGTGGGTTATGTGGGTTTTCGGGCCAAATGTTAACCCCTAGCTGTCTTGGTTGCCCAAGAAACCCTCCAATGGCATTCACTTTCTCTGGAGCACTCTCTTGAAGAGTAGGATACATATCGATAGAATGTTCCACCATCATATGTATGCCGCATGGTCACGCCTATTGTCCTAAGGCCAATTATTGCACCATGGAAATGAGTTAATTTATCTGTTGTTGTACTGAAGTGCTCACTTTATTAGCCTTCTAAGGTGGTGGCGATGATGGATCTTGTCTTACACCAAATTGTTCAGAGTTCGCTGTCATGTTAAATATTAAACTTCTTGCTGCAGTGGGGATTTTATCCACCAAATTGTCGAGAGTTCAACTTATTATCCAAAATCAAAAAACAAGAATTAAAAGGGGAATTTATACTGTGAAATTAAAAATAATATAAAATGGTGAACGATACAATTATACTGAAAATAATAATTTTAAGAAACATGTAAAAGTCAATACTCTACCTTCAACAATCATTCAAGATTAACAGTGATTACTATTATTCCCTATTCCAAAATCAAATTATTAACTCCGCAGATAACACATAAGCAGTCATTATCCCAAATCTCTCTTATATACTTTATTAAAGTGCAGCGCTCTTAACAAATTCTTTTTACTAAACAACCTAATGGAAAATCACCTTAGATTTAATATAGCAAAAGTATTAATTAGAGTGGAGATGAGTTAATCTAAGCAACAAACCCGACAAGCGTGATATTCATTTAACGTAGGTCATATTCTTCATCACAACTAAAGATACCTTTGACATTATCCTTAATTGCACTTTATCTCTTAAACCTAGTGTCGACGGTAGGAACTCGTCAACTAAGTTAGATTGAGAACTTTATGAGTTATAAAAGAAATAGATTCAAGTCAAACAAACTTCAAGCAAACTTTCTCATGATCTCCACACTAATGTCAATGCTGAAATTTCAAACTGAAAAATAGAGAGAAGGTGTAGTGTCTATTAGCAATGCGTGGTTACAAACTTTTCTCATAAAATCCTCATCCCCTTTTCAGGTGAAGGGATGTCATATTTATAGTAGAGCACTGTTGGCTCATTGTACATGGTGGTCCCTAGGGACACGACTCTGCAGATGCAGTCTACAGATAGTAGTGGCACCAGGAGCG
This sequence comes from Humulus lupulus, assembly GCF_963169125.1. Classification (NCBI taxonomy): domain Eukaryota; kingdom Viridiplantae; phylum Streptophyta; class Magnoliopsida; order Rosales; family Cannabaceae; genus Humulus; species Humulus lupulus. The sequence continues at coordinate 277,093,388 of NC_084795.1, read as the reverse complement.
TGGTGGTTGACTCCAGTACATGCTCGGGGTCTACGGGAGCACCTCCTCTTTAGTACTTAGTTATACCTCCACCATCTGTTTAGTACGAACGTCAGAGGTTGGTTGGGAAGGACCACATCAGGTACCCCATTCGTACGACCACTACTTGTCTGGCGTGGCCTTTAGGGTCAATCACCTGAGGTAGTTAGAGTCGTACCCTCGTACGTACTTCGTATCCGTATGATCTCTTTTGCGTCACTCGTGGGTTTTCTTATACTCATCATGCACCATGCTCTCTTAAACTTTAAGGGTGGGAAAGCTTGCATGCCATCATGAGTAACATACCTAGCTACCTTCACCAATTCTAGCTTGATACCAAACGATGGTTGGGCCCTTACTGGTTCCCCTCATATGACGAGGCAAGGCACCTTTCACGGATCTCAATCCAGGCAAGACATGGGGTCTTGCATGGACCCTCGGGTGCAAGGCACATCATCTCACATGACGAGGTTTATGAGCCTATGGTGAGGCTTATGAGCCTATGGCGAGGCATGCGTTGGCAAGCATCATGTGGCCCTATGCGCGAGGCGCTGGATGTGGTGGAGGCAATCTCTGTGAGACCCTCGACGTGAGGCCTTGGTGCGCCTGGTGCGAGGCCCCTCTCCACGAGACCCTCGACGCGAGGCCTTGGTGCGCCTGGTGTGAGGCCCGACCTTGGTGTGCCTGGTGTAAGGCCCCACTCCACGAGAACCTCGGCGCAAGGCCTTGGTGCGAGGCCCCTCTCCTCGAGACCCTCGGCGCGCTTGGTGCGAGGCCCCTCTCCACGAGACCCTCGGCGCGAGGCCTTGGTGCGCCTGGTGCGAGGCCCCTCTCCGCGAGACCCTCGGCGCGCCTAGTGTGAGGCCCCTCTCCGCGAGACCCTCGGCACGAGGCCTCAGTGCGCCTGGTGCAAGGCCCCTTTCTGCGAGACCCTCAGTGCGAGGCGCTGGGTGCGCGCGCGAAACGCCTGATGCACGCGAGACGTTACGCGTGCGCGTAGCTCCAAGGACATGCGAGGTGACGGATGCGCGCGAGGCGCTTGGTGCCTTTTATGACACTCTTGCAATGCAAATAGGCCTCACCCATTGACAGAGTGGACCTTACGGGACTTTAGACATGGTTACTTTGGACCGTCAAGGGACCTTAGACAAGTGATGCAGATCCTTTACCGGTGTGGAATTATTAGCATCCACACCTAGAGCTATAAACAATTAGGAGAATAGAAACTCTAAGATGATAATAGATTAAAACATAACCCTAATTAAAGGCTCTATAAGTATGATTAAATAATAATAATGAAATTAGCATGGAAGAATAAGCAATTCAATATTAAGGAATAAGAAAAATAATAGTCATCATTGAAATCAAGAATTCATGTATAGGGTTTTGACCTAGAAAGAAATTATTCCATAATCTCAAACATAATTAGTATCATAATTTAAAATAATAGAGTTTAAGGAGAAGAAGAAAAACTAGATTATTGATGATGATGATGATGATCAATTCTTCTTCTCTCTCAAGTTCTCTCTCTGAGTTTAAGTCTCTCAAAAATGTAAATAAAAGTTAATTTGGAATTTCCCTTTTATAGCTCTATTTAATTGCATTTAAAAATACAATTTAAAATACAAAAAAATGCCCTAAGTTGCTGCCTAAAATCGAGATTTAAAATCGTATTGCGGGCTACGACTGTGGCCTGCAACCTGGGGGCTTGGAAATGTCTGGGCTGCGGCCTCAAGTCACTGTCTCTTTTCTTCAATTTCCTAGTTAGATTTTTCTACGCTTCAGCCACTGATGGTATTTTAAATGTAACTTTTTCGATATAACTTGGAATTAGACGATTCAAAATGATTTGGATAGCTGATAAAAATATTTACAACTATTTTTTCTGTCACAATCCACAGAAACACTCTAAACTTCTTCCAAACAGCTTCAAAACTTAATTTTCTCGAGTTTTCTTGTCTCCCATCAATAATCTAGCCACAACTTGCACAATATCCATTAATTTACTCCTCATAAAAATGCATTTTAGCTTAAAAATAAAAAAACTCATAAAATGTAGCTAAAAGTACTAAAAACACTAAGAATCAACATCATCTAAGTTAGAACATAATATTGACTTAAACAGGCGTGTGATATTTCTCTCTCTCTTCCCATGGGTCGGAGGAGGAAAGTTCTATCGAAGCCGACGGTGGTCTCCGATGAGTCTACAGTGGAGGTTATCTCGTCGAATGTTGAAGCAACGGTTGAGACGATTAATGTGGAGGAATTTCATGAACCCTGTGCAGAGTTAGAGCTAGACCGTGGAGGTGAGGAGATTGATGAGGGGTATTCATTTCGTTCATCATCTCGAGCAGCGAACTGGGCAGAGGAGGTTGAGGGTAATGACTTTCAGAACTTGGCTAAAGAAGTTTGGAGCAAATTCAAGGCGAACCAGGTTCTCACTCCCTCGACTAGACTAGATTTTGCTGAACCCATGAAGGTTGGTGATCAGGTTGTAGCTAGGCTGGATCTGGAAGAGGTAGAGGTTGAGGCATCATTTTGGAGGAATGCCATTGTATGTATTGTTTTAGGTGCCAACCCTCATTTTCGAGTTTTTGAGGGTTTCATCAAACGAATTTGGGGAAACCTGGGGATAGATAAGATTGTGCGAATGCACTCAGGCTTCACGCTGGTTAATTTCAGGGATGAGGCCACTCGAGACCTGATTTTGGAAACAGGGGTTATTCACTTTGACAGAAAACCTGTTGTTCTACGCCCTTGGACCACAGATTTGGATTCGGTTAGAATGGTCAAATCTGTCCCGGTTTGGATTCGCTTGAATGGATTGGGATTGCAATATTGGGGTAAGAAGAGCCTTAGTGCTCTGGTGAGTACTATTGGTAAACCAATTATGGTGGACAAGGTGACTCAGAGCAGAGATATGGTTAAATATGCTCGGATTTTGGTTGACATGGAGATTTCGGATCATCCGCCTAAGAGCATTGCTTTTATCAATGAAAGAGGCCAGTTAGTTGAGCAATTGGTTGAGTATGAATGGCTCCCATCTAAGTGTGCGACTTGTGCTCAGTTAGGGCATATAGTGGCTGACTGTAATAAGGGGAAATGAGGCATTTGGATGAAGAAAACAGTTGATCTTAAAGGAGATAAAGCTGAGCAAGTAGATAATGGTCCTGAAGGTGCTAAACAACAAGATTCAGGTGCTGCTAGTTTAGTTCACAGTGAGCCATTTAGTGCAGTTCCGGATAAGGAAAGAAGGGATGAGCCTTTATGTAAGGGATCTGAGTTGAAGGTGAGTACTAAAGACCAGAATTTACAGGGATCTACTCAGCTAGTTGGAACCAGTAAAACGGACAATGGAGGTGCCTGGTCTACTCCTAAAAGACGTGGGTCTAAACAGGTTGTGGCTGTTATTAACAAGTCAGTAGTTGCTCCAAGCACAACTAATGTTAGTACTGGCTATGCTGTTTTACAGGAGACAGGGGGAGGGACTAAGGTTACTAATTTTTCCTCCTTAGCTTGATGGAAGTGTGTAATTTGATTGGGTGGAATGTGAGGGGCATGAATAAAAAAGATAAACAAAAAGCTATTTTAGATGTTTGTAAGGAGAATAAAGTTGGGTTTGGAGCCTTCTTTGAAACGAAGGTGAAACATGAGAAGATTCAGGAAGTTTTTGGGAATAATTGTCACAATTGGGACTACTTTTCTAGTTCCATTATCTCTGGAAGGATATTGATTATTTGGCAGGCTAAGTTTGTTCAGGTTGATGTTTTATTTGAGGACCCCCAACTAGTCCATTGTAGAGTCAAAGTCAGTGGGCAAAAGGATATGTTCCTTGCAACGGTAGTGTATGGTAGCAATTCCATGGTTGATAGGAAATCTCTTTGGGACAATCTAGCTAACTTTGGGCATCCGAACTGTCCTTGGATCATTTTCGGGGACTTCAATGCAATGTTTAGCTTTCAAGATAGGAATGGAGGGCGTCAGATTTTAGCTAAAGACATTGTTGATGCTCAAGATTGGCTGGCTTTAGGCCAAGTGGAAGAATTTCATTGCTCTGGTGCGCATTTTACGTGGTCCAATAAGCAAGATTTGGGAGACCGGATTTTTTCTAAACTTGATAGGATGTTTACTAATGATGCTTGGCTGGAATCTTTTCCTAAGACAGAAGCTTGTTTTAAGTGGGATTATGTCTCTGATCACAGTTTTTGTATTATCAAAAACCAGGAGCTAAACAATGTTGGGATCAAGCCATTTCGTTTCTGTAATCACTGGTTCCATTACAGTAGTTTTAAAGAGGTAGTCTTGAGAAGCTGGTATTCTATGGCTGGTCCGGTAGAGAATCTGAATCAACTTGTTAAGAAACTGCTGCGAGTGAAACATGAGCTGAAGCGTTTTCACAGAGAGGAGGTAGGCAATGTTGTGCTGGATTACAAGCTTGCCAGGAAGGAGCTTAGTTTGGTTCAGGAGGCTTTAGCAAAAAATCCATCTGATATTTCTGTGCAGTTAGCAGTTAGCCAAGCTCAGCAGAGTTTCTTTATCAAGCAGAAGAGATATTCTTGTTTCCTTAAGCAACATAGTAAGGTTAACTGGATGGTCTTTAGTGATGAGAATTCTAAGTATTTTCATGCTGTTATGAGAAAAAGAAGGCTTGAAAACAGAATTACTTCTTATATTTCTGGTGGAAAAACTGAAGATGACTATGGGAAAGTTGTCAATCATTTTTTGTCCCATTTTGAGCAATTTATGGGGAGGAGGAGCTCGGCTACCATGGAGATGGATCTAGATTGCATGAACAAGGGGAATAACCTTTCAGTGGAGCAACAAGTCAGACTTCTTAGACCGTTCAGTAAGAGAGATGTCAAAAAGGCAATGTTTAGCTTCATTCATCTAAGAGTCCTGGTATGGACGGTTTTGGTTCAGGATTTTTCAAGGGTCTTTGGGGTGTCATTGGTGATGAAATATCTTATGCTGTCTTAGGCTTCTTCAAAGATGGTTTCTTGCCTAAATCCTTGAATGAAACGGTGATCTCTCTCATCCCTAAGGTAGCTGACCCTAAATCAGCTATTGATTACATGCCTATTGCGTGTTGTAATACCCTTTATAAGTGTATTTCGAAGTTGCTTTGCACTAGGATTGCGGAGGTGCTTCCTTTTCTAGTTCATAGCAACCAAGGGGCCTTTATTAAGAATAGGAACCTTGCTCATAATATCATGATTTTCCAGGACCTTCTAAAAGGGTATACTAGGAAGATTATTACAGCTCGCTGCATTATGAAGATTGATCTCAGTAAGGCCTATGATACCGTTGACTGGCTATTTATGGAGAAGTTGCTTAAGAGTTTCTGTTTCCCATCTAGATTCATTAATTGGGTCATGATTTGTCTTAAAGGTACGAGTTACAACCTTCTTATGAATGGTAGGATTCAGGGGTCGTTTAAAGGGGAAAAAGGTCTACGTTAAGGTGACCCTATTTCGCCTCTGTTATTTGTGCTTATTATGGAGTACTTAACTAGACTCTTGGCTCTTAATGCTGGTAAAAAAGGGTTCGGGTTCCACCCTTTGTGCAAGCAGCTTCGCTTAACTAACCTTTCCTTTGCTGATGATTTGATCATTTTTTGCCAAGGTAACTTCAACTCGATGAGTTTCATTCATGATGCCTTTAAGAGATTCTGTGATTCTTCTGGTCTCTCAGCGAACAAAGCTAAATCTAATATCTTTTTTGAAGGTGTTAAAGATGAAACTAAACTCAAGATCCTTGAGCTTATGCAAATGGATGTTGGTACTTTTCCTCTGAAGTACTTAGGTGTTCATCTTAGGCCTACTAAATGGAAAGCGGCTGATTGTGGGGTGATTTTGGACAAACTTCACAAGAATCTTAACTGTTGGGCGAGTAGGAACCTTTCTTTTGCAGGGCGGGCTCAGCTTATTCATTTAGTGCTGCTTGGTATTCGGAACTTCTGGATGAGCATATTCATCTTGCCTTACAAAATTACAGCAGCTATTGATAAATGTTGTCGCGATTTTCTTTGGGGTTCTAGAGGGAACAGGAGTAAGTTTCATCTCCCGTCTTGGGAGAAGGTGTGTCTTCCGAAACATTTGGGTGGAATTGGCTTTCGTGAAGGAAAGAAGTGGAATGTTGCTGTGATGGCTAAGTACATCTGGGCCTCTTCTAGTAAGCAAGATTGTCTTTGGGTTAAATGGATTAATTCCATCTATCTTAAAGAGCATACTATATGGAGTGTCCCTTTTAAGCAGGATATGAGTTGGTACTTCAAGAAGCTGCTCAAAGTTAGACAGACTACTGACATTCATTCATTGCAGCTTGCTGAAAAGGGAGGGAAATTCAGAGTTAAGAAGTTTTATTTGTCCATGATATCTGCTCAAAGAGTTATATATGCAGAGACGGTTTGGAACAAACTTATTGTGGCCAAGCATAGATTTATCTATTGGCAGTTTTTTAATTCTCAGTTGCTGACCAGAGATCACTTGAGCCGATTCATATCTATCAGTTCCTCCCTTTGCCCAGTTTGTGACCTGGTTTTAGAATCACATAGTCACCTCTTTTTGGACTGTCTCTTTGCCCGAAGGCTGTTTGGGGAAATTAGCAGATGGCTTGGGATTTTTAGGTGGCCGTCTTCTCAGGTGGAGCTCCAGGAATGGTGCCTTTCTGCTACAAGAGACTTGCAGCACCAGATTCTCAATGCTGTTTATGCAGCTACTTTGTACTTCATATGGAAAAACAGAAACAATTGCATTTTTGAATTAGCTTGTTATAATATCAGTAGTGTTAGCACTGAAATTAGGAATGTTGTTAAATGTAGAATATCGGGGTTGGGTCTTCTTAGAGCTAGCAAAATGGATAGTTACTTGATCAGTATTGTAGAGGGCTGGTAGCTGTTGTTCTTTGAGTTCAGTGGCTGGTGTTAGCTACTGTGCTCTTTGTTTCAGCAGCTTTTCTTTGTACTGCTTTGTATCTGTTGGTTTTGAATAAAGGTTCCTTCTTTTGTTCAAAAAAAAAAAAAAAAACATCATCTAAGTTAGAAGGAACTAAGAATATATAATGAAAAATGCGCTTAACAATTATTAATTGATCAAGTGTTAATTTACACCATTTCTCTCAATTTGGGACCCAACGAAGTTAAATTTAACCAATATTATTGATTTATCAAGGTTGATGGCTTTTTAAAAAAAAATTATTACACATATACGAAAAAATTAATTTCATATATTTGAATAAAAAAATTGGCAAAATTAAACAAAGTCATGTTATTGATAGTAAATTCCACTTTTGTTTAGTTGCTTGTTTAGGTACATATGGGAAATTGAATAGTTTTGTCTAGTCTCCTTGATTTGGACTATTTTAACTCATCTTGAAAATGAGTTAATTCTAAGATATTTATTTTGTTCTTAAATACAAGATATTATTATATAGATAGCACATTGGAGGTGTTCGGTATTATTTTATACAACTATAACTAGGTTAAATGATGAGACATGAGTATAGTTCTTAAGATCTCAAAGTATTTTTTTTTTAAGAATTCATGAAAAAAGAAACAACGACAAGAACTATAATTTGCCTATTGATTTTTGCTAAAGTTGAGCAAATAATTTTTAGGTGAGAGCAGTACGTAGTATTAGTATAAGGGATTTTTTAAAAGAATTGATGCTTCTAAGTGAATATTTAAATAAAGATTTGGGGTGGCTGGGCTATCATGGGTTGGCCCAAGCCTATAGGCGTGTTAGTCAAATAGGGAATATCTAAACAAACGCTTTTCCTTTTTAAAGAAAAAAAAAACTATTAGTGTACACATATTTATGAAATTTCTTAGTGGGGGTATCATTTTTATTTTTACTGTAGGAGCAGTTGAAGAAATTATAATTTTTTTTTTCATAGTTATAGTTATATCATACATCTTGTTAATTTTTTGAAAATTTCAAATAATTTACTGTGTTAAAATCAGAGTTCAAACAGTTAGTTGCACGGATGCTTGATTTTTTTTAGGATTTATACTTTTTTGGACCATGTGTTTTTTCTCATTACCTGTTTGGACCCTGTGTTTTGACAAATTACTTTTTAGACCTTATGTTTTGTAAAATGGTTAAAATAGAACACTAAATCCGATTTTGGTCAATATTTTCCCAACTAAAATCACAAATAATTTACCAAACTAACAATTCAGAATAAAAATAAAATCTTTCTGCTTAAAAACTGTATTGTTATATTCAATTTTTTTTTATCGAAATTGAATTTAGGGTTCTATTTTAACTATTTTACAAAATATAGGGTCAAAAAAGTAATTTGTTAAAACACAAAGTCCAAACAAATAATTAGAAAAAATACAGAGTTCAAAAAAATATAATTTTTTTTTTTTTTATACGCGTGAAAATCTGAATATTTGAGTTATGATTTCGATACTGTAAATTTATATAAATTTCTTAAAAATTAACAAAATACCTATTATAATTATAATCTACCCCATTATGTCAAAAAAAATTAATTATAATTTCTAAGAGCAAAAATGGCTGTCCTACCTAAAAAGGTCTCGATATACTTATATATGTGTTCACTCGATGGAATCTTCTTTAAAAGTTTGGTCAAAACCAATAATGAAAACGTGAAACTTTTTTTTGTCATGAACATCATGATTATATATATGCACATACACATGTTTAAAAACTATAATATAAACAAAGTAAGAGATTAGTTTTGGTGTAATTAAGACACTCCAAAATGTGAATATGCTTTTTTTCTTTTTGCGGCATTCTTATAAGCTCACATTTTTTCTGTTTTCAAACCAAAATCTGATTTGGGTTTGTTTATACATGTATGGTCTAAACGGTATAGATAAATATAACACCTAGTTAGTGAAGTTTGAACCAACGCACATGAAAAACGTGATTTTAACGGATTTTTTTTTTTTTTTGGCAAGGTGATAGATATTTGTTGGACTTATATTTCTTAATTTTAACAGTTTTGTTTTTGTTAATATTTAATGGAATATATTTTTAAAATTAATTAAAAATATATATTTATTAATTATATTTATATAAATTTAAATATTATAAAATATTATTATTATATGAATATTTAATATAAAATTACATATATAATAATTATATTAATATAAATTCAAATTCAAATGTTATAAAATATTATTATTATAATAATATATATTAGCAAAACTCTCATATAATATGAACATGATTAATGGACTTGTTTCTATGATGAGAAATGAGGAAATTACAATTTATATGGAATTTTTAATAGTGTGTGCAAAAATATGACATTTTTTTAAAATAATTTTTACTTTTATGAATTTATTTTCCTATATTTTTGTATAAAAATTGATTTATGACATAGTATAAAAGAGTATGATTGTAATTTTATTATTATTTTTTTAGCTTATTTGTTCTTTTATATTAAATTTTTCTTTGGTTGTTTTGCAAATTTTTTTTTTAATATGAATTGTGTTTAAAATTATTTTTTATTTATTATAAACATTTTTTTTTCTTTTTTTAGACTGTAAGTTTATTTTTTCAAATTCTGGGTAAGGTAACTAGTTACTTGATTGATCTTTGTAAAAAAAATCCTAGAGCTAGGTTAAATAACATGTACCAGGAGGGTAACCTTCTGCCATAAGAGGGGTAACCAGCTGGGGTGACGGGTTACTCATATTAAATTAAAAAGAAACATCAAATTTGAAGGAAAAATAAGAACACTTCATTAAAAAAAAAAGTAACTATGATTTTAGTAACATAGGTAACCAGTTACCATAAAGCACCTAGAAATATACATACACATCAGAACGTGAAGGTAACCAGTTACCCCTAGAAATATATACATAAAGAATGTGAAGGTAATCAGTTACCCCAAAAATATACTCACAAAAATAAATACAAAACTGAAGAAAAAATAGAAGGAAAAAAATAGGAAATAAAACTGAAAAAATATGAAAAAAAAAACAATACAAATGAAAGAAAAAAAATAGATAAATGAATAAAAATGAGAAGAAGAAGAAGAAAAAGAAGAAAAAAAGAAGAATGGAAAAATGGAAAGAAGAAAATGGATGAGTTGAAGGAAAAAATTGGTAGGAAAGAAAGAAAAAGGGAAAATGGTAGAAAAAAAATTACTGAAAAAATAATTAAAATATGAAGGAAAAAATAAAAAATTGAAAGAAATAAAATAAAATTACCTTCAAAATCAAAGAAAACATAACTATGATAAAAAAAATATGACATTTTCATATTTTAGTTAGCTACTAATTGTATTTTTCATACTTTAATTTTTTTTTAATAAATTTTCCCATACAAATTAAGAAAAGTACGAAGGTGTTTGACTCATTAACTAAAAAACTATTTTTTAAAATAAGTAGATGTGTTTGACATTGTTTTTAAAAAAAAAAAATTTAAAAACAAAGTTACAAAAAACAGAAAATTTTGAGAACAACTAAATATTGTGTTTAGTTTTTTTTTTTTTTTTTTTTATCAAAAGAAGAATATATTGCACCAAACAAATTACACTAGCAAGTTCAAAGACCAAGCCACAATCACAATAGCTTATAACATCCTTACAAACTCAGTAAGATAACTATTCCTGTTCAGAACAGTTTGACTCGGCCGACTATGTAATCTAGCTTTAAGACACCTCTTGATCATACTAACTAAGCAATGAGGAGTGTAGGAGTAATGAGAAAAAAAAGCATAAATTTCTATTACACCAGATATTATAAACCGCTGCTGCCAAAGAAGCTACAGATATGCGATTCATCATATTTTTAGGCTTCCCTTCTAACCACTTCTTCCATTTGTCAAATTGATTCGGCAAAATACCAGGACTTAACCAATTCTTAAGCAGCTCCCAAACCTATTGAGAAAAAATACAGTCAAAGAATAAGTGCTTATGAGATTCCTCAACACTCTCACAAACGGGACAGAGCTAAGAGCTAACATCAATTTGGCACTGAGCCAGGTTATCTCTAGTCAGTAAATGGCCAAGAACTGATTGCCAAAGTATAAAACAATGCTTGGGAACAGAAAGACTACACCACACTGCCTTAGTAAAACCAACAGAGTCCCTCTGAAGCATGCTACTAAACAGAACCTTCAAATTCAATTTACCAAGCACAGTTGAAACCTCCAATTCCATTTCAGAAAAAAGTCTCTCTCAAGTAGCATAACTTACGCCAATACCAACTAACATCTGGTTTCAGCTGATAAGACTAGAAAGACTGACCTTTTAGATAGACCTCATCAATCCATTTCACCCATAATACATCTTGCTTAGAAGACAAAGCCCATATATATTTAGCCAAAAGAACTTTGTTCCAATTAGAACCCTCCTTAAAACCCAGACCACCCAACACTTTAGGAAGGCAAACCTGAGACCAAGAGGAACAATGGAACTTGCTGCGATTGTTTTTGGCTCCCCATAGGAAGTTACGACACAACCTGTCAATTTCTTGAATGACACTATAGGGAAGCATAAAAATATTCATCCAATAATTGCGAATGCCTAGCAAAACAGAAAAAATCAGCTGAGTTCTCCCCACAAAAGATAAGTGTCTACTCGCCCAAACATGGAGCCTAGCCTGAATTTTCTTGATTATCTCACCACAATCATCAACCAACCATCTCGTGGGCCTCAGAGAAACCCCCAGATACTTCAAAGGAAAACTTCCCTCTCCAAGAGCAACAGACCTAAGAATAATATTCTTGACCTCAGCTTCCACACCCCCAAAGAATATTTGGGATTTACTCAGATTAGCTGCTAGACCAGAACAATGGCAAAACTTCGAAAAACCTTCAAATAAAATCTGAACTGGTCTAATATTCCCCTTACAAAACAGAATCAAATCATCTGCAAAACACAAATAACAAGCTGCAAATGCTTACACATGGGATGAAATCTAAACTCTTTGTGATGAGAAGCTTGCTTTAGAAGTCCAGTGAGATACTCCATGACCAGCACAAAAAGCAGAGGAGAGATAGGGTCTCCTTGTCTTAATCCTTTCCTCCCTTCAAAACTTCCTTGTAATCTCCCATTTAACATAAGAGTATAAGAAGTACCCGTTAAGCAAGTCATTATCCATTGAATAAACCTTCTAGGAAAACAAAAAACTGTCAAGATATCCTCCATAAATACCCAATCAATAGAATCATACGCCTTACTAAGATCAATTTTTATCACACATCGGGGAGAGATATTCTTCCTAGTATAGCCATGGAGAATATCTTGAAGAATTAAAATATTATGAGCAAGCTGTCTATTCTTGATAAAGGCTCCTTGATTTTGATGAATAATCACAGGGAGCATCTTAGCCAACCGGAAACAAATCATCTTAGAAATACATTTATAAAGTGTGTTACAGTAGGCTATAGGTCTATAATCAGTGGTCGTAGTGGGAGAATCAACCTTAGGAATAAGAGATAAGATTGTCCCATTCAACTCAGAAGGAATCACGTCACGCTCAAAGAACATCAAAATCGCCTCAGAGATTTCTTCCCCTATATCTTTCAAGAGGGCTTTATAAAAACCTGAGCCAAAACCATCTGGGCCAGGATTCTTGATTGAGGGGATACTAAATAAAGCTCTCTTAACATCCTTCTTAGTAAAAGGTTGAATCAATTCAATTTGTTGCTCCAAAGACAAGACAGACCCCTGCTGGAAACAATTCAGATCAACCCGACCAGTTGTTGCACTATTCTTACCCAGAAATCCTTTAAAATGGTTGTAAAAATGAGCAATAACCTCTGTGTAAGTCTCAACAATCTGACCCTCTTCATTCATAAAACTAGTGATACGGTTTCGCATTCTCCTCTGTTTAAGACCAGCATGAAAGTAAGTTGTGTTCTCATCACCAAATCTAAGCCAATTAATTTTGCTTTTTTGCTTCAGGAAACTCTCATACAATTTGGACATTCTAGCATACTCAGTAGCCGCCTCTATCTCATTCTGCTGCAACATACTCGAAGAAGGAGACTGCTGCAACAAGAATTGGGCCATCTCATACTTCTGTCTAGCTGCAACATATTGCTGGACAACATCACCAACTTGCTTCTTATTGAACTGGTTTAAAGCAGGTTTAATCCTCCTTAATTTCTGAATGGTCTGCTGCAAACCGTAACCACCAGTTGGTTTAGACCAGATATTAAGGACTGTACTCCGAAAGTTCTTATGATTAGCCCACATATTATAATATCTGAATGGCCTAATCCCTGATACCTGAAACTGGACTGTTTTGATGATACAATAACAATGATAAGAAATTATATCCCAGTTAATACGAGCCTCTGAATCAGGAAAAGTATCAAGCCACAGCTCATTGATAAAAACTCTGTCCAACTTAGAGAAGATTCTTGAACCTTCTTTTTGTTTGTTAGACCAAGTAAAGAAAGAACCACTAGACCGTAATTCATTCAACAATGCTTTAGCCCTCCATTGACGACTATCTTCCACTTCCATTGCAGCTACCAGTCTACCTCCAATACGATTATCAAATTCAAAAACTGCATTGAAGTCCCCAACAACCAACCAAGGCCTAACAGTAACCTGAGGTAAGTATAATTGAGACCAAAGATTTTTCCTCTCCTCCACTGAATTCCTACCATACATAAAAGACAGATAAGCTGTTTGATTAACTCCCTTGATCTTCACTTCACAATTGATAAGCTGGTCAATTTCCTGAGTAATATTAACTTGTACTATATCATTTTTCCAAACCAACAAAATTCTACCTTCCACTGCCCGACTGCTGTACCAATTCCAACCCAAGAAAACATCCTTCATCATCTCCTCAACCTTATTACTATTCATTTTAGTTTCAAGAAAAGAGCCTAAACCAATTTTATTAACAGTGTAGAAATCTAACAAGGACTTTTGCTTATTCCTACTATTTAAACCCCTAATGTTCCAACACAGTAAGTTACACCCCTCCATTAGATTGATGGTTCTCTTGTAACTTCTTCTTTGAAACCTCTTCTTGATTCTCCTGCAAAATATTATACTTATTAGCTCTGAATGTCAGATCAGCTGGAACATTTTGCCTTAAACCTCCGACTTTTTTAGGGGTAGACCAAGGTTTCTCATTCCCTGTCATAGAATAGCTTGCTTCTTTTACTGCAGCAGCCGAAGCTGTCTTACCAGTCTTCAAAACTCCCTTAACAACCAACTGTTCTCCCTTACTAGCTTTCTGAGCATCCTTTTCAGCAACCAATTGGTTAGAATCCTTTGACCTATCCTCAAGCCCTGACTCACACAAATCAGTATCTCCCCTAGAATCTCCATTATCTGAACTCGTAACCTTCTGCTTTGGCTTCCAGACTACTTTCTGAGCATGTTTACAACTGGAAGCAGTATGGCCTAAACTCTTACAACAAGAGCATCAGGTGGGAAGCCATTCAAATTCTATAGCCTGCTCCATCAATTGACCTCGTTCATTGATAAAGTTAATAGAATGAGGTATCCGATCAGTAATTTCAACATCCACAAGAACTCTAGCAAATTTCACCATAGATTTATCCTTAGTAACCTTATCCATCATCATAGGCTTACCTATTGTGCTAACAAGCGCACTCAGACTTTTTAGACCCCAATTTGAAGACCCAAGTCTGGCAATTGAATCCAAATCGGAACTGATTTCACCAACCTCATCTTATCTAAATCTGTCGACCAAGGCCTCAGCAACACTGGTTTCCTGTCAAAGTGAACCACTCCTTCTTCCAGAACCATATCCCTAGTAGCTTCATCCCTAAATTTGACTAGAGTATGACCCGCATTCATACGAGCAATTCTCTCTATACCCAACTTACCCCATATACGATTAATGAATCCTTCAAAAACAGCTAAAGGAGGATTAGCACCTAAAACTACACATACCATTGCTGATTGCCAGAAGGATGCCTCCACTTCAGTCTCCTCCTTATCAACTTGAGCTATCAACTTCCCTTCGCGGACCAGTGGCTCCTCATATTTGAGCCGAGCACCACCATTAGCTACAAAAGACTCCTGAAATTTAGACCACTTTTCCTTTGCTAATTCCTGAAAATCTTTCTCCTCTGCTTCAATCGCCCACGGTCTAGTACCAGTTATATTCCTAGAATTGGGCAATTCGCTATCCATCAAAGAATGGTCCTCCCCAACCTCTTGAAAAACATCCACCGTATCAGCAAAAACCTCCTCCGTGGGAACCCCCCTCACATTATCTTCCTCCTCCACTCCTTCATGACGAACCTTGACATTGTTACTCACAATCGGAGAAGAACTCGGACCAGGCTTCTGAGCAGTTTTCTTACGCCTCACCATGGGGAGAGAGAAAACCAATCGCACACCTCTTGATTTTTAATGTTGTTTTTAGTTGTTCTACAAAAATTTGTCAATTTTTTTCTTACATAACATTTTTAATTATTATTATCTCACATTACTTTCTCTCTCATCACTTTATCTAACATCACTTTCTCTCTCATCATTTTTTATCTCCTTATTTTCTATCTCATTATTTTCTCTCTCTTCGCTTCCTATATCCTCATTTTCTCTATCTTCTTTTTCTCCCTCATTTTTTCTATCTCTCATTTTTTTCTTGAATCAATTTCTCTCTTCTCAATTTTTCTTCATCAAAATTTCTCTCTTTATTTTTCATCATTTTTTCTTTCACATTACTTTATCTCATTATTTATTACAAACCTTTAAAAACAATTCTCTTTCTAAAGATATTTATTAATTTTTTATTTAAGATTTTTCTTATAAAAATAAAACTAAAAAATTATTTTTAGAAAATATTAACCAAACACCTGCTGTTTTTTTAAAACTACAAAAACTGTTTTCTGTTCTCATTTCTGATAACACAATTTTAAAAACAAAAAACAGAAAATAAAACCATATTTTTTAAAAATTCCCATGAAAAATAGGTTACTAGATTTTAGATGTAATACATGACTTCAAAGAATTTGTTTATGTGCCAATCATCAATTTTAATTATTATTAAGATGAGTCTTTCACACCAAGTTTATTTATTTGCTTATATATTTTTGTTTTTCATTATCTTGTTTAACCTGTCTTGATCTTATTTGTATTGGCTACTTGTACTCACTAGTACAAAATATGGTTTTTTCTGTGGTTTTTTTTAATACACTACGGTTTTTGGAAGTAATAAGAATCGCAGTGTATTCAACCACAAAGAAAAATTCACAAAAAAAACTGCAGATCAGAAAATTAATACTATTCACTACGATCGCAGAGAAAGTTTTTTTTTAATATATAATTATTTTTGTTTTCTTTTCATATATACTTTGATTTCAGTTTATTTATTTTTTAATTCCAATAAAGTTATATTCATAATACTATATTCAATATCAAATTATATTTAAATATTTTAATATAAAATACCATATTTTATATAATAATATAGCATATTATTATCGGGAGCGACTACAACGCATCAACTTTTTTGACAGCACCAATGCATCATTTTTCTATGTATGCACATGGATAAGACTTCCAGGCTTCACCACCTCCTGGACAACCCATAGAAATACCACGGGGCTTCCTGTCAGGACCTGGAACTGGGAAGGTGTCAGGAACCTTCCTCTTGTGATCACTGGGGCCAACACCCCTACCTGAACCCACAAATGGAGGACCTGGCCTCCTGAAATCCTTTCTGGCTGCACTACCACACCAGATTCTGTTCTCTGCACTCTCAGCTGTGAGTGCCTTCTCCACCACCTGTGCATAAGTAGTAACCCCTGCCACAGTGGTGATACGTACATCTCGGGCTAACCTGGGCTGTAGCCCCTGCAAAAATCTCTCTCTCCTGGTCCCATCAGTGGGCACCAGCTCCATGGCAAACTTTGCCAAACGATCAAACTTCAAGGCATACTCAGTGACTGATAAGTTCCCCTGAAGTAGCCTAATAAACTCCTCGGCCTTCGCCGCTCTGACTGAGAATATACCAGAATGTCATCAATAAAGACAATCACAAACTGGTCCAAATAATCCTTGCACACTCTGTTCATTAGATCCATAAAAGCAGTAGGGGCATTAGTCAATCCAAATGACATAACTAGAAACTCATAATGCCCATACCTGGTATGAAAAGCAGTCTTGGGTATATCTCCTTCCTTGACCCTCAACTGATGATAACCAGAACGAAGGTCGATCTTTGAGAATACCTTCTTGCCTTGCAACTGATCGAACAGATCATCTATCCTTGGCAAAGGATACTTATTCTTAATTGTCAGCTTATTCAGTTCCCTGTAATCAATACACATTCTCAGAGAACCATCTTTCTTCTTTACAAACAAGACTGGTGCACCCCAAGGTGAGAAGCTAGGTCTGATAAAACCTAAGTCCAACAGTTCTTGCAACTGCACTTTTAATTCTTTCAACTCAGCTGGGGCCATTCTGTAAGGCGTTCTAGACATTGGCTCCGTCCCTAGTGCCAGTTCTATAACGAACTCAATTTCTCTATGCGGTGGCAACCCTGGAAAATCTTCTGGAAATACATCCAAAAACTCACAAACTAACCTGGTATCTTCTGGTCTCACTGGCACGACTTGGGTGGTATCAACCACACTGGCTAAGAATCCAATGCAACTTCCTTGCAATAAATCCCTAGCCCTCAATGCAGAAATCATAGGAATGCGAGGTCCATGCACAACACCAACAAACACGAAAGGATCCTCACCTTCAGGCTCAAAGGTGACCATCTTCCTTCTGTAATCAATAGTTGCCCCATACTTTGCCAACCAATCCATACCCAGTATCATATCAAAGTCAGTCATAACCAACTCTATTAAATCCACTGACAATTCTCTGCCTGCTACTGTCACTGGCAAAGATCTGACCCATCTCCTGGATACCACTAACTCTCCAGTGGGTAACAAGGTACCAAACCCCACAACATAAAAATTACAAGGTCTACACAATCAATCAATAACACTACTAGCAACAAAAGAATGTGTAGCATCAGAATCAATCAACACATTATAAGGGGTTCCAGCACTAAGAAGCTGACCTGTAACAACTGAGGGGGAAGCCTCAGCTTCTGCTTGAGTTAATGCGAACACTCAAGCTGGGGCCGAGCTGTCCGCCTTCCTGGGTTCTTCCTTTCTTGCCTTAGGGAAATCCTTTTTAAGATGACCCACTGCTGCACATGAGAAGCAGGTCTTTGCCCTACATTCTCCCAAGTGATGCCTCTTGCACCTTGGGCACTCTGGATAAGACTTCCAGGCTTCACCACCTCCTGGACGACCCATAGAAATACCACGGGGCCTCCTGTCAGGACCTGGAACTGGGAAGGTGTCAGGAACCTTCCTCTTGTGATCACTAGGGCCAACACCCCTACTTGAACCCACAAATGGAGGACCTGGCCTCCTGAAATCTTTTCTGGCTGCACTGTCACGCCAGATTCTGTTCTCTGCACTCTCAGCTGTGAGTGCCTTCTCCACCACCTGTGCATAAGTAGTAACCCCTGCCATAGTGGTGGTACGTACATCTCGGGCTAACCTGGGCTGTAGCCCCTGCAAAAATCTCTCTCTCCTGGTCCCATCAGTGGGCACCAGCTCCATGGAAAACTTTTCCAAACGATCAAACTTCAAGGCATACTCAGTGACTGATAAGTTCCCCTAAAGTAGCCTAATAAAATCCTCGGCCTTTGCCGCTCTGATCGGATCATTATAATATTTTTCATTGAATAGAGTCTGAAACTCTTCCCAACTCAGGGCATTCACATTCTTGGTCTGGGTAATCACTTCCCACCAAATCCGAGCATCCTCCCGAAACATATAGGTGGCACAGGCCACCCTTTCGTTACCAGATACCCTCATAAAATCAAGGATAGTGGTAATTATACTCATCCATTGTTTAGCCTTGGCAGGATCTGCACTGCCCTCAAATACTAGAGGTTGTTGCTTCCTGAACCTTTCATAAAGAGGCTCCCATTTATTTCCAACCTCAGGAAGCTGCCCAGCTGCTGGCACCAACACAGGAGGTGCCTCTGATCCACTGGCCCCTGTAGGCCCTTGCTGTTGCTTCAAAAGACGAAGCTCTTCCCCCTGTTTTAATATAGTAGCCTGCAGATCACTGACTATCTGCTGCCAGTTTACAGAAGCTGGCTGTGGAATCTGTGACTGGTCATTTTCCTGACCCTGGCTGTTATTATTATTCTGGCCCTAATCACTCTGGCCAGCTGAAGTGTCTGTCTGCCCTGGATTCATAATTCTGTCACTGATACCTTGCTGAAATAATTATCAATACGGCCAGTCAGGTAGTAATAACTAAACCTCTTGCCACCTTATGGTCCAAGAACAAGCAGATCATTATCACATTCCACAGTCATACAGATATACAAGCAGATACATGTTTATAGCACTTAGCACTCAACATGTATCACATAATAGTTCACAATCAATCATACTTATAAGTAGGTTCCAGCAATTCCCAGTACTAATAAGCACACAGTTGCTGAGGGTATAATATTTCATGGCACAGGTTTAACATAGTGCTTCATGCATACTGGTAAAGCATATATGCTGTATTTAAGCAGTCATGCATATAACTACATAAATAGTTACCAAACCATGAGTCGAGCTTGACTTCAGTGATGTGTGTACATGCCCATCCAGTCTACAGGAACCCTAACCTTGGCATTGCTCTGATACCAAGTTGTAACGCCCTGGTTACCCCAGAACAGTTACGGTGGACCGAAAATTTGACCCGCTACCCGAGTCCTTTGGTAAAAAACGTGCTCTAAGTGTAATTAACAGGCTAAGGTGGAAAATTAATAAAAAAGGAATGGATATTTTCATTACTAACTGCTCTGCAGAGCTAATCAAAACATTTACAAGTTGTTCTCAGTACAAACGACCATTACTATTTCAAATTTACAACCCCGCCGACCTAAGCGGCAAAAATAGGGTAAACCCCTTAGTTCCTCTGAGAATGCCTTGGCCGTGGTGGTCAAGCGGCCGCATATGTACACATCACCACCTAAGCTCTCCACTCAAGGCTGGGTGAGCTTTTCTTTCCCTTTACCTGCACCACATAGCACCCATGAGCCAAGGCCCAGCAAGAAAACACAATAAAGCATGAGATAATATCAACAATGATCGTAATAATCATTCAGGACCATCAGTCCAAACAAATAGGTGACAGTCGCAACAGTCACAAAAGTGGGTACAACCCCCTCTAGCCATGTGACGTTAGGGTCACTCGAGCTTAACTGATAAGAGAACCTTTCATAAGTTTAAACAGGACAGGTGTATGGTGATTAGTCACCAACATAACCTTCCTCATGACTTACGGTCATAACCCTGGAACAGCGTTCCCTAGCCATGTGACAAACAGTCACCGGGGCCCATATGCCCTGGCTCTGAATAACTGGTCTTAGACCAGACAAGCGCTTTTAAGTTCATCGACCTTAGGGTCGGTCCAACGTTAACACCCCATATGAGTCATTCAACGCTGATATCAATTAGATCTAATCTTCATTTGGCTCGGCGTTCATGACGCTATGCCATTTCTGACTCTTTAGGTCAGTGTCCCTGACTAGTCTTTACATATACAAGTATTCAACATTCGCTAGCATTTAATAAGCAATCCATATCCACATTTATCAATCAACATGCCTCAATAATAACCACGCATGTCACATATACACAGGGTGCAGTTTTCTTACCTCAGATTCGAGCTAGAAAGATTAAAAGAACGACCCGTGAGAACGATCAACCTTTAGTCCTTTAGCGGTCACCTAATCATAACCAAACACGGGACATCATTAACAATAATGGTCAACAGAGAATTCCACACCAATATCTAGCCTCCGGAAGATCAATCCCAACTAATCCAAGTAGTAGGAACACTCCCGAGGCCTATAGCTAAGTTCCCGGGGTCAAAACGAACAAACGGGGTGAAAACAGGGCAAGGGCTGCGGCCCCTAGAAATTCCTAAAACAAGCGCCGCGGCACCCAACACCAAGGGCCGCGGCGCCTAGCCAAAACAGAACCCCCATTTCTTCCTCTTCGAGTCAGGGCCGCGGCCCCTAACCCTGGGCCATTCCCAAACGTGTTTTCAACTTCTCCAAGCTTCCAAAATCATACCTAACCATCCCCAATCATCAAAACAAAGTTCCCAAGCTTCCCAAAACACCAAAACCCTCAAAACCCAAGGTTCAAACCAACCAAAAACTCAACAATTCACAAAGTCCAATTCAAAGCTTAGAAACTCGGAAAACTCAAAACTTTAAACTTAGATTACCTTTGATTGGGTTGTTTTCCGTCAAATCCTTCGGTTAAGAAGCTTCTAATCTTTCCTAGGGTCGCTATGCTTCGATCCTCGCTTGATTCCGACTCCTAGAACTCGAGATATCTTCGAAAATGCTCAAATGGTAAAACGAACTATCGAAAGAGAGAACGAGAGGTTTTCTAATCATACGTTCTATCTGACAGCTACTTCAAGCTTAAGTAACCTCAAATAAAACCTAGTTCTCGGGGTCCCGAAAATACCCCCGGGGACATTATAGTCAAAACCTCTGAAATTTCACCCTGATCTCAAATATTCCCAATTTATCATCAAATAAACATTTCTATTACCCCAAAATTAACCCCGTTATGGCAAAACCGTTAATCCATTATATATGACCGTCTCATGCCAAATAGCTCGAATATATCTCCATAATAATGGAATCTCATTCACAAATCACATTATGCTCCCAAATACACACATTCACCCTCAATGGGCCAAATTATCAAAATAGCATAATTATTCAAATGTGAACCCGCATGCACGCATATAACATCATATCATAATATAATTCACATATACATGCATAATATCATTTAATGACATAATTAAACAAGTATGGCCCTCCCGGCCTACTAATCCCGCCATTAAACAATACCGGAGAATTCGGGGCATTACATCTCCTTCTGGGATCTCGGGATCCATAGCTTCATCGTGGTACTCCCCCTCATTCTCCTCTTCATAATATTCCTCCTCGTTCTCCTCTTCGTACTCTGTCCCACCCTCATAGTCTTGTGACTCGTCATGGTGAGATGTTTGGGGAGGAGCGTTCTCAGGCGGATTCTGAGGAAGATGATGGGAAGGCAACGGATCTCCATTTCCCTGCTCTGGGTTACTAGGGTCGAAAGTGGTGTGTCGTGTGTTCACCATTGTAGTAAAGGCTTGGTGTTAGCACTAGCTTTCTCAGGCTCTCAATGAAAGCACCAAAATGTTTACCAAGATTTTCGGAAACTAAACGAATGAATATTAGCTAAGACTAATGATATGGAATTTAGGAGATTAACACAGGATTTTTACGTGGTTGGGGCGTTAATGAGCCTTAGTCCATGAGTCAGTTGTATTAGAGCTTGGAAAGTCTTTTACAATGGAAGTTCTCTCTATGTTTTGACAGAGTAACTGTATATAAGTTGAAGAGAGATCCTTTTTCCAGTGCTCTATCACCTGTATTTATAGACTCAAAGGAACACTGGACCTGGGCCGGGTATGACCCGGGCCCATCAAAGATGTGGACACTCTTGGCTTCTCTGGCGGAAGCCCAATACAAAAGATAAAAATACACATGCCCAAGAATAATTAAGGCCCAAAGGGGGCGGCCCAAGAACTATATGTCGCCCGACAAAATGGTGCTTTTGGTCTGGGCACTCCGAGTTACGAGGCAGATTCAGGGGACAAAACCAGTCAGTGTACTTGGCAGCGCAGGTCTGAAACAACGGCGTGCAATCTCGAGGTGGCCTTTTCCACAGGTGAAAAGTGGGGACAACCCCCATGCGTCGTGGGGCGGCTTCAGGGTCACAGATGCTTTTCCTTGCCAACCGGGAGGAATTGATCCGGGTTCGTTTACCTCTGTCCCTCTTCGTTTACCAGGGGCCCGGACCGTTACCAGGCTCCGGGATCGTCTTTGCATATACTCCGACCGTAATCCCAACTGGCCATACATTTCTTGGGCGACTGTCCTGGATCACATTCCCGGACACCGACCGGATCTGGAACTACACTTGGGTCGTAGCCCTTGATTACTCCCGTACCAAGCGGGCCTGGGCGGGGCCCATATCCAAATGCCCAGACCATGGGCCTGGACCATCGTCCCGGGCCCACAACAGGAAATGGAGATAACACTAGCCTAAATAAAAATACAAAATCAACTAAACTTTTATTTGTTTATCTTAATCTCTTATTCTTCATCACCATCAAAACCAAAACTCATCCATACAAGATGAAACACTTTCTCTTCTTTATTTGTTCATCATAATCATCACAAATTACATAAAAAAAACTCACAATTATCAATGTGAAAAAATACATCTGAAATTACCAAAAAAAATCTCAAAATACTCAAATGACAGTGGTTTTTGGCTTCCATGGTTGACTATCCATCCCTGTCCGTTCCCATCAGATTGGAAGTCTCAGCCACCACGAGAACTGAAGCTTCGTCGCACGGATCTGGGCCTTTTTTCTTGTTTAGAGTTTTGTTCCCTCTCCGGCAACGGTGGGGCTTCCTCCTCCCTCCATCTCAGATGTGGTATTCAAACGAAGATGGGGCTAGGTCGCGGTGGGGCTTCTTCTTCCTCGGATCTGGGTTGTGTTGGAGCGTAGAACAAAAGTCACGGTCACGGTGTCGGTGAGGTTGGTTCGGCGAGTCTATCCTCGTCAAATCTGGAGCCTAGAAACGACAGCTTCCATGGCCAACGAGATCCGCCTTTGACGACCTAGATGAAGAAGAACACGAAGACGATGAAGATCTTTTGCTCCAACGAGATCTGCTCTACTCTGTGCAGAACATCGACAATGCCGGGAGAAAGAAAGAGGGTAGAGAGATGAACATGTGAGGGAAAGAAAGAGAGAAATGAAGATCTGTGAAAATTATTGGGAGAAAGAAAGAGAGGGGGGGGGGGGGGAGAGAAATTATAATATTTTTATTTGATTTAACTTTTAACTATTTTATTTTGTTTTTCTGAAATTATTTTTTTAAATTGTTTTTATTTATTATGAATAAAGAAAACACATTAATGATTTAGAAAATTCAAATAAAATTAAAATTTGAGGGTATTTTGGTCATATTTAAAAAAAGTTTGACCAAAATCTGGTACATGGTACTCTTTTGTTCCATTTTGCAAAACGTATGGTCCAAATTGTTATTTAACAAAACACACGGTCCGATCGGTAACTTTTGCAAAACACTGGGTCCAAAATAGTATTTACCCTTTGGAAAAAATTATCGAGGTGTAGAAAATACAAACTGACTGCACCAGTGTTGTAAAAAAAGTGGATGCACTGTAGTCGCTCCCTATTATATACCTAATTTTATAAATTATTATCTAAATAGACATAATGTATAAATAAAAATTTAGAAAAACATTCTCATATCATTACTAATTAAAAGATATCATTTATATATATATATACATAAGTAGTTCAATATACACACATAAGAAAAATTAATAAGAACATACGAATCAAGTAACTAAGTTACACATAAAAAAAATAGACTTCATAAATAAATGATATCAATCTTGCTAACTAGTCGATTTGTAGTGGAAGTAGTTAACCACTACAAAATTGACAAGTAAATATAGATTAGATGATTAAGTGTTTTATATAGTTTTCCTTAAACAAAAAAATATAAAATATAACATACTTTCTTCTTGATAACTTATGCTAGATTTGGCGCATTTACAAGATCATAAATGTATCTTAATACATAAAAACCACATTCATGACTTTCAAGTTGTTTTGGACGATAACCTCTCATTAGTTTTATAAATTCTCCAATGTAATCATTTCCCGAACATTGTGCATATGCTATAGAAAAATTAAAATTAATTATCTACATATTATAATCTCAATACTAAAAAATTAACATTGAATACATTAAAATTGAAAAACTTACTTTTCCATAACCTCATTTATTATTGGTGGAGATTGATGATTTTTCAATGGGTCCAAAATTATGGTCGTCCACCGCATCATTACGAGCATCAACATCTAATGTCGGCTAAAACAATAATTAATGATAATTATTATATGATTAAATGCCAAATATAGTAGTGATAATGTTTTAGGTAGTTCGTTCTTACTTAACAATCCAAGTAATGAAATATATTTGGCCTCGTCTACACATAGTCATCATCCATTTGGCTATAAGATCCACCGTATTATTTTTAATATCATCATTGCCAATAGAAGGATGTTCGGTGTCAAAAAATTTGTAAAGCTATCGTGAATTTGGGTGTATGCTTTCCAAATGCATCTGTAGAATCAATCGTGCATATTACATATTCAAAAATATTTTCAATTAATAATATAACATATCATAAAAAAATTGGGTAGAGTTTCCTCTGTTTCTATAGCATATCCTAAATTATTAGTACCTATATATTCAATTCAAACAAAACACAACAATCATCATGCACAACACATAAAATTCGCAGAACCTACTTCACTAAGACACACATGTGCTCAACCTTCTGTTATCTCTGCAATACACAATTTCATCTCAGAACTTACTTCACTACGAAGGAATATCTAATATATTCAAACTCCTCTAACAGTTTGTTATCATAGAACATATTGAGTTCAAGTTTAATTGATACATACCTCAAATCAAACAGCATAGCTAAGGATCCAATATTATCCATGGAGGCTGCTTGATAAACAGCTTTCGATGAGAGGAAGATGGCCTCACGATCTTCTATAAACTCTGGGTCAACGGGAACTTGTACAACCTCATTTGATCCTTTAATGGAATATAACTCCTTCAATAGAAATTTTAGACTAATGTCAATTTTGTCCCATTCGTCATCAGTTCACCATTTTGAAGGTTCTGATTGAGATCCTTTAGCGGGGACAACTACGTGAGATCCAGCTGATGATAAATGTGGACTTGGTGATAGGGATTTGCGTTTAGAATTTGATGGGTGTAGTGACACTTCAGAGTTCTTTATTAAGGGACCCAACATAATATCATTTAACATATCAATAAAATATACCCATGTTAAAATATAATTTAAACATATAAGTAAATTATTTTATACTTGATCAGTCACGATTAAATATTTTGGCCAAGGATGGAATGTGTCTCGTGCGTCACCAACATATCGTATATTACCAAAGGGAATCGGGATCTCAGCTTCTTCTTGTAAGACATCTATAAGTCAAACCCTCGAAATTGAATCATCAAGTATAACTCCATGGATGGTCATTTGACTACCTAAGTTTGGTACAATAATGATGCCCTTAGCTACTACATTGTCAATATTGTCGGAACACAATTACACTTTGTAGCTCGGCGGTGACGGGGAGTTATAGATTGATCGATTATCTTCATCAAAAGGATCATCTGCAGTTTGGTGGGCAAGTTGATAGAATTCATCAAAGACTTCCTCTGTGGTTTGGGGGACAAGTCGATAGATTTCATCAATAGGATAGTCTTCATCGTAGGGGGCAGGTCGATAGACTTCATCATTTGGATTCTCATAGTATTGCCCTTTATTATCGTTTGGATTCTCATAGTATTGTCCTTCATCATAGTAGTTCCCATCATCGTTTTCCTCATTGTATTCCTCATTTCGAGCTAGTTCCTCTGCTGTTGTAGATTTATGTCTCTTTAGCTCTTCAATCTCAGCTTTTAGCCGAGCAATCTCCTCTTTTGCAGTCATTTTCCTTAGTTTTTTTCCCAAGGATTTTGGATATTTTCGCAGTGAACCTAAAAAATAATCAACCAAGTTAATCAATAAATCAAGCTAAATAATTCTTAAAAGAACACAACTATTATGAAGTATCATACCTGCCAGCTCGAACATGACTTGAGTGCTCCAGTGTTCTTAACGCTTTAGTCAAGATGTCATCCCGACCCTGAGCTGTAATTTCACCACGACTCATTTTTCTTTGAGTTCCCCCTATTCAAGATATTTTTTGGTCAAATTAGTTTATATAAATAAAACTGATATGTTGTAATACCGTAGAACACTTACTATCTTATTAGCAATCTTTCGGTCCAAGTCTGTCACAAAAACTTGATTATTTTCACGCGATCTAAGACAAACTTCATACCACTCCGGATTTTGAATACCTTGTTCTTTTTTCTACAACATACAGAATTAGTGATAAATTAATAATAAATTTGGATTCCTAAAATAATTAACAAAAATTGTCTTTAAAAAAAATTATTATGTAAATAATATGAAAAATTATGTAAAAAATAATATATTGTAAATAATCAACATAATTAATATTAACATTATTAACAAACATATACATTAGGTAAATAATATAAAAAATTCCAAAAATTTGAAATATTAAAAAAAAGTCAAGTTTAAGAGATCAATACCTGTTTTAAAGCATGAAATTGACTTCTAATCCTCTAAAAACATTAAAAAACATTCAAAAATTACAAAAAAAACCAACCTATAAACATACATTAAAATCTCATCAAACCCACTCAAAATTTCTTCATTTTTTCCATAAAACTTCAAAATAAATCATTTTTATGAATATATACATGATTTAAAACAATAATAGTGAAATAAAATAAAATAAAAATACACAAAAATGGAGAAAAATGGTCTCACGTGGATGGGGACGAGTTCGCATGCGACTGTGAAAATGGGGGAAATGAGGGTCTGTGAGGGATCGGGGACGAAGAAGTCAATATAAGGGGCTTTTCTTAGTGGTTTTTAGAAAAAAACCGCAGAGAAAAGACTCATTTTTATCTGAAAAAAATCCTCTGAGAAAAGTCCTACAACTTTTCACTACGATTTTTTCACTTGAGAAAAGTCCTCGCCTCCCCACACTTACCACTTTGCACTGCCTTTTTTTTTAAAATCATATTAGGAGGCCGGGATGACCATAATTGATTTATTATAGTATTTAATGATTATATGCATGTTTACGTGAATTATATTGTTATATGATGGTGGATGCATGCATATGGGAGAATTTATTATTGTGAGGGTATTTTGGTAATTTGGCCACTGTGGGCGTAATTGTATATTTTGGGTGCATGGTTGTGATTAATTAATATAGCCACATTATAAGGTGGATTGGTTCGAGCTAATTGACATGAGACGATCATGAGATGTAAGTGTTCGGTTTAGTCATAACGGGTTTAAGTTCGGGGCTCGGGGTGAGTCTCAGGGTGAATTTAATGATTAGAGCATTACCGGGAATTAAAGGGTAATGGGATATGATTTATTGGTATTTGGGAATATTGAGTATAGCGGGAATTGGAGAGCGTTAAATATAATTAACGAGATAGGCGGGAAAGGACGGTTTTACCCTCGGAAGCTTTAGAGGGGTTTATTTGGCTTAAGGGCATTATGGTCTTTTGACCTTAAGGATTTATATCAGCCTAAGGGAATTTTAGAAGGATGTGGAATGAAAATAAAACAGAGCCTATATTCATCTTTCTCCCTTTCTTCCCGTACAAGCTCTCCTTCACCCTTTTCTTTGAGTTTTGAGAGCCCATGTTGAGGAAGCAAGCTTGGGAATTCTAGACCTAGCTCAGCCATTGGGAAGGACTCAAATCGTGTTTGAGGTGAGTTCTAGTCACTTATTTCAGGTGGTGCTCTGTTTTTATCTTTAGATTTTCAGCCTTTGATTCTTGTTGGAAGTTTGGATTTAAAGGGGTTTTGATTGATGGTTAGATTGGGTTTTGATGAGGGGAGGTTATGGGTGATGTCTAGGGGTTTGAATGAGTGTTTGGAAGAGGTTTTGGGCTGATTTGAGGGGCTGGTTTGAGAGGAAAAACATAGGGGAAGAACTGAGATCGCGTGTGGCCATTTTTGCTGATCTGGGCTGGGCGCCGCGGCGCAACTGTGGTGCGCCGCGACCCTTGGCGTCTGGCAGGGGGGGCCCTCTCTGTTTGAGGGCACGCCGCGGCGCAGCAGGGGAGGGCCACGGCCCTTAAGGCCATTTTGACCAAAAACATGTTTTTAGCTTGGGAATTCAAGCCATAGGCCTCGGGGTTGAACCTAGTACCCGGTTAAGTGGGGATTGATGTTCCGGAGGCTAGATATTGATTTGGGAACTTATGTTGATCATTTTTATTGATGATGCCTTATATTTGGTTATGACTAGGTGACTGCTAAAGGACTAAAAGTTGATCGTTCTCAAGGGTCGTTCTTTTAATCGTTCTAGCTCGACTTTGAGGTAAGAAAACTGCACCCTGTGTATATGTGACATGCATGGCTATTATTGATGCATGTTGGTTGATTATTAAGCGTGACATGCATGGCTATTATGATGAATGTTAGTTGATTATTGTAATGACCCACTAATCTAGACTAATTGGACCATTATCGAAACTATACATAAAACTTACATTTTTACGAAAATACCATAATTTATTGAGTAACTTGAAAATAAGAGTTATTTACAAAGAAACAGAATACTAAGAAGGATTATGGGATCCCATTGTTTTTAAAACAAAACATGGTTTAAAATAAAAGACATTACATCATAATGCGGAAAATACACATAAAAACCATAAAAACATAAAAGGAGACTATATCCTCGAATCGAATAACGCTCGGCCCCTTGACTCCATTCATCATCGATACACATTCTCCAAGCGTCAGGAATCTTTCCGCCTCTAAACTTATTTTCCTGCACATAAACAGAAAGGAGTGAGCCTAATGCCCAGTAAGGAAAATCTAACACAAAGTCACATACATAATTTCATAAGAAAACATAAAGACTTAACATAATAAATATAACATACACTTATTATAATGGCCATTATTACTTGGGGTCCCATAGACTAAACAAGCATATGCCCATGGGATTAGTGGGGTCCTACTAGCTAAGTAGGTCATATGCCCATAACCCATTTGGGGTCTTGTTAGTCATATGGGTCATATGCCCAAGCCTACAAACATACACATATATCATAACACTTTTAATAACATAAAACATATAGATAACATAATCACATAACATGTTGATTCTAGCCTATTTCCTTACCAAAGTTACCGAGATTATGGACTGAGTTGGGATTGTTGGAACACTCCTAAAACCATAAGAAAGAGTAAGTCTAAAGAAAGGAGATGAAATGAAAGAGATGGAAAGACTAAACCATAGAAAACATACTTACCAACTTATATGCTTAAAAGCTTGGATTCCCTAACCAAAATAAGAATAAGGTTAGGGGACTGAGTAGAAGGTTTTGAGAAAGGAAATAACATAAAAATACAGAAAAGAACTAGAGTTTTGGGTTTACCTCAAAGATTGCAAGATCAATCTAACATCCACCGAAATACTATAGCACTCACTTACTTCCCAAAGTGTTTGATAAGCTTATGATGTTTAAGCTTATAGTTTTTCCCCAAACCAAGTGTTTACACTCTCACACTCACTTAACACTAGCAGCCTCTGAACTTAGAGCAAATGGTGAATAATGGCTGGGTACTAGGTCCTATTTATAGAGTTTGGGAATGAAAATATCTTGATTTTACTTGAATAAAAATAATGGCTTTTTAGGTGAAAATCATTTGAATAATCGTTCAGCAGAGGCTGAAGACTCGTTCAGAAGATGCTGGACTGTTGAAGGAGTTTGAATGGCTGAAGGGAAAAGAATTCAAATGTATTTGAATTCATGCTGGTGGAGGCGATATATCGCCCCCTATAGGCGATATATCGCCTGGACCTTTGTTCCCGAGGCGACCGTGCATCGATTCGTGTTTTCAGTATCTACGTGCTGCGACATATCGCCCCCTATAGCTGCGATATATCGACATACGCTGAATATTTAAACACGAATTTACACATTTTTAGCTGAGTTTGAATGGAGTAAACAGCCTTGACTAAGCCCTCAACGTGCTCAAAGCTGCTGACTGACCCTATACATTCAAACTTTTACCCTTATTTAATTTAATCCTCAAAAATACTTAATCCTTAATTACCATTCAAAACATGTGCTTAAAAATCCTATTGGTTGTTGTCTAAACCTTATAATATAATAATATAATCCTTAATATCAGACACATTAATCAAACCTTAGGTTATACTTAATATTCTTAAACTATAGGTTAAACTTAGAAAATCTATAAGTACTACTATGAGTGTCCAAATAACTCCCGGTCTGAACCAAAAATCCAAAGTAACAATGATAACACTAAACATACTATAATACTACTAAACAATTAGCTAAGTAAAGTTCTTGGACTCTACAATTCTCCCCTACTAAAAAGAATTTCGTCCTCGAAATTTACTTACCAAATAATTCCGGATACCGGCTCTGCATGTCCTCTTCCAACTCCCACGTTGCCTCGCGTTCAGAACTATTGCTCCATAGGACTTTAACTATAGGAAAGCTCTTGGACCGTATCTGCTTCATCCCCCTATCTAGGATGCTAACCGGTCGTTCCTCGTAACTTAAGTCTTTCTGGAGTGCTATGGTATCGTACTTGAGGACGTGAGATGGGTCTGACACATACTTGCGTAACATCGAGATGTGGAAGACGTTGTGACTATCGGCTAGTGCTGGCGGTAGGGCTAGTCTATACGCAACTGGTCCCACTTTGTCCAATATCTCAAAAGGACCTAAGAATCGGGGACTGAGCTTGCCTTTCTTCCCGAACCGCTTGACACCCTTCATAGGAGATATCTTCAGGAAGACTTGATCTCCAACTTGGAACTCCACATCGCGTCTCTTGGTATCTGCATAGCTTTTCTGTCGGCTTTGAGCAGCAAGCATACGCTGTCTAATAAGCGTTACTGCTTCTTGAGCTTGCCTAACAGCTTCGGGCCCTAGAAGCTGCCTTTCTCCTACCTCGTCCCAGTGCAACGGTGATCGGCACCTTCTTCCATATAGCAACTCATAAGGTGCCATCTCGATTGTCGACTGGTAGCTATTGTTGTACGAGAACTCGATCAGCGGTAAGTACTTGTTCCACGATCCTCCGAAGTCAAGTACACATGCGCGTAGCATATCCTCTAAAATCTGAATCGTACGCTCTGACTGCCCATCTGTCTGAGGATGGAAAGCTGTACTAAGACTTAACTTAGTACCCATGGCTTGCTGTAAGCTTCTCCAAAATCTTGATGTAAACACTGATCCTCTATCTGATACTATCGTCTTGGGGATTCCATGCAATCGTACAATCTCTTGGATGTAGATGTCTGCATATTGGTCTGCCGTATAAGAAGTCTTAACAGGCAGAAAATGAGCCGACTTGGTTAGTCTATCTATGACTATCCAAGCAGAATCATGCTGCTTATTTGTCTTTGGCAGACCCATCACGAAGTCCATGGCTATATCGTCCCACTTCCACTCCGGTATGCTAAGCGGTTGCAATAATCCTGCAGGCCGCTGATGCTCCGCCTTCACTTGCTGGCATACCAGACACTTAGATACATACTCCGCTATGTCCTTCTTCATCCCTGGCCACCAATAGACTGCCTTGATGTCATGAGTCATCTTGGTAGACCCTGGATGAACCGAGTATGGGGTGTTGTGCGCTTCTTCTAGGATCGTCTTCTTAATACTTTGATCGTCTGGCACGCATACCCGATCCTTATATCTCAATAAACCTTGACTGGATATTGAGAAATCTGTAGTCTTGCCTTCTCTGACTGCATCCATGTGCGTTGCTAGTGAATCATCATGTCTCTGACCATTCCGTATGTCTTCTAGCAGATTCGATTGGATAGACAAGTTAGCCAACTTGCCTATAACCACTTCTATTCCGGCACTGATAAGCTCCTGTTGCAGTGGCTTTTCTATTCCGGATAAGGCTGCTAAGTTCCCATAACTTTTTCGGCTAAGTGCATCGGCAACTACGTTTGCCTTCCCCGGGTGGTATAGGATTTCGCAGTCGTAATCCTTTACTAATTCCAACCACCGGCGCTGCCTCATGTTAAGCTCCTTCTGAGTAAAGAAGTATTTTAAACTTTTGTGGTCCGTATAAATCTCGCACCGTTCTCCGTAAAGATAATGGCGCCAGATTTTTAACGCAAAGACCACCGCTGCCAACTCCATATCGTGAGTTGGATAGCGTTGTTCATACTCCTTTAACTGACGTGACGCGTAGGCTATCACCTTGTCATTTTGCATCAGTACGCATCCCAATCCTAACTTTGATGCATCACAGTAGACAACGAACTTGTCGTTGGGTGTTGGGACACTAAGTACTGGTGTTGAGCAAAGCTTATCCTTAAGCAACTGGAAGCTTTCCTCACACTTATCACTCCAGTTAAACTTTTGTTGCTTCCGGGTCAGGTTGGTGAGTGGAGTGGCTATCTTAGAAAAGCCCTCTACAAACTTTCTATAGTAACCTGCTAGCCCTAAGAAGCTTCTTACTTCCGACGCGTTCTTTGGTCTAGGCCAATCTTTCACGGCCTCTACCTTCGATGGATCTACTGCAACTCCGTCTTTCGATATGATGTGCCCGAGGAACGCCACTTGTGAGAGCCAAAACTCGCATTTCTTGAACTTCGCGTAGAGTTGGTGCTCCTTCAATCGCGTCAAAATCATCCTCAAGTGTTCCTCGTGCTCTACTTCATCCTTGGAGTAAATTAGAATGTCGTCGATGAACACAACGACGAATTTATCCAGGTAGTCCTTGAAGACCCTATTCATTAAGTCCATAAACGCGGCTGGCGCGTTAGTAAGACCAAAAGACATAACCAAGAACTCGTAATGTCCATAACGAGTCCTAAAGGCTGTCTTTGGGATATCTTCTCCCTTTACCTTGAGCTGATGATACCCGGACCGTAGATCGATCTTAGAAAATACAGTCGCACCTCGGAGTTGATCAAACAAATCATCAATCCGAGGTAGCGGGTATTTGTTCTTAATTGTTACTTTATTCAGCTCTCGGTAGTCTATGCACATGCGCATACTTCCGTCCTTCTTCTTCACGAATAGTACCGGAGCTCCCCATGGTGAATGGCCTGGCCTAATGAAACCCAAGTCTAGGAGTTCTTGTAGCTGCGTCTTTAACTCCTTGATTTCCGTAGGTGCCATCCGGTATGGTGCCTTAGAGATAGGCTCGGTGCCCGGTACTAATTCTATCGTGAAGTCTATTTCTCTAGTTGGTGGCAATCCTGGCAAGTCATCGGGAAATACTTCTGGAAATTCTTGTATGACTCGAACATCTCCAACTTTGAGTGATGTCTCCTTCTCCACATTCGTGATGTTGGCTAAGAATGCTTGGCATCCTTTCTCCATCATTCTCTGAGCTTTGAGAGATGACACTAACGGTGTGCGTAGTCCTGAAGCTTGTCCCATGAAGCACAGTTTCTGGCCGTCAGGAGTATCGAATGTCACCTTCTTACGTCTGCAGTCGATCGTTGCGCCATGCCGTGCTAGCCAATCCATGCCTAGTATGACGTCGAAGTCTTTGATCACCAGCTCTATCAGGTCTCCTTCTAGTTCCTTGTCCTCAATCTTGATTGGTACGCCTCGTACAATTCGTGATGATAGAACTACTTTGCCCGAAGGCAACTCGGTTGCAAACCTAGTTCTAAATCTTTCACTAGGTTTGTCTAGTTTATCTATCATTCCTAACGAAATATACGAATGGGTGGCTCCCGAATCAAATAATACATGACATAATTTATTGAGGATGGAAACCTGACCTGTGACCACCTTGTTGCTAGCATCCGCCTCTCCTTGGGTTAAAGCAAAAACCCGAGCAGGAACCATCTTTTCGTCCTTCTTTCCTTCCGGCTTTTGCTGAGGACAGTCTCTTTTACGATGCCCTTCTTGACCACAGTTGAAACACTCCTTGGTGTTGGCACGGCATTCTCCGGGGTGCTTCTTCTGACATTTGGCACATGGCGGGTATTCCACGTAGCCCGACCTATTTCCCCCATTACTTGGTCGTGCCCTTTTATTGTTGTCGGCTTGCTTGTTGTCAGGATGCCTTCTCTTCTGTCCGTTACCGTTGTTGTTGGACTGATTGTTGTTCCGACTGGCCTGAGGTTGGCTCTGCTGCCTAGGTTCCGGCTTGCTGGCTTCTTCTTTGCTCACGTTGGCTTGCAACCTTTCTACTTCAATTGCCGTCTCAAGAACGTCGGCATATGAAGTGTTTCCCGGGTTTGCTAGTTTAACCCCCATCTCGATCTTCGGGCGAAGTCCTCTAACAAACTTGTTCACCCTTAGATAATCGGTCGGAACTAACTCTGCCACGAACTTGGCTAAGCGATCAAACTGACGAGCATATTCCGCCACTGTTAAATTCCCTTGCTTCAGATTGGTGAACTCCTCAACTCTCGTAGCAAGTACTGCTGAATTGTAGTACTTCTTGTGGAAGAGCTCCACAAATCGGGTCCACGTCATAGTGGCAGCATCGTGGGATTGCTGGACCAAATCCCACCATATCCTGGCATCTTTCTTGAGTAAAGATGAGACGCAGGATATGCGGTCAGCATTATTGAGGTTCATGTGGGCTAGGATCGGCTCCACATTCCTTAGCCATTCTTCTGCTTCAAAGGGGTCCGTAGTCCCTTCGAAGTTCGGAGCGTGCTGCTTGCGGAACCTTTCGTACACTGGCTCCATGTGCTGTACAGGATAAGGAGCGTAGTTCGTCATAGGCCATCCCCCATACGGACCAACTTGTTGGGGTGCTGGGGCCATTGGCTGTGGCTGCGGCTGCGGCTGTGGCGGAGGCTGAGGCTGAGATTGAGCCTGTTGGCGTTGTTGCTGCAGAAGTTCCTCGACTTGCTGTCGTAGTCTGGCAATCTCTGCAGTGTTGTCAGCTGGCTGTGCCGGTGCGTTGCGGCGAGCAGTAACACGCACTCTCCTTCGGCGAACGGTAGGGACCGCATTGGTCGCTGGAACATCGTTGGAAGCGTTCCCGTTGGTGCGAGCAGATCTTCGGAGAGACATCGTAGCAGAGTTCTAAAAATCGGGATCTTCTACATCCGATCCGTCATCTAACATATCATCATCTATAGCCTCATAGTCATCATTATCATGAGCATCAAAATGCCCTCTAGGAAGGTTTGTGAGAATCCTATTCTTTTGCTCCTTGGTGAATTGAAATTCAAATTTTGCGGTGAACCTAACTAAGAGGAAATAGTATCTCATTGCTAATGGTGATTCATCCTCATCATTCATTTCTTCCCATATTTCTTCTAAGGCTGCTATTACAGGATGGAAATCTTTAAACAACCTAATCACTAATACATATTGTTCCGTTGATCTTAGCATTATTTGTTTATCCTCTTGAAGGCCACCTATCGCTTGGTGAAACAAAAGCAACCTTCGTGTAATCCTTTCTAAGGCTCCTACGGTGTTTCTTGGCTCCCTTATTCTTTTTAAGGCCTTAATGGCTCGGATATCTTGGTAGGTTAAAGCTCCATTCATTTTTAACTGAAACATAAACACTAAAGTTGTTAGCTATACACATAGACAAAGTAACTTGTAACTTGTAACTTAAACACTTACTTGGCGGTCCGATTCGGAGCTTTGAGCATGTGTATCGAGGAGAACTTCATGCGAAGGAACCGTTTTCTCTGATACCAACTGTAATGACCCACTAATCTAGACTAATTGGACCATTATCGAAACTATACATAAAACTTACATTTTTACGAAAATACCATAATTTATTGAGTAACTTGAAAATAAGAGTTATTTACAAAGAAACAGAATACTAAGAAGGATTATGGGATCCCATTGTTTTTAAAACAAAACATGGTTTAAAATAAAAGACATTACATCATAATGCGGAAAATACACATAAAAACCATAAAAACATAAAAGGAGACTATATCCTCGAATCGAATAACGCTCGGCCCCTTGACTCCATTCATCATCGATACACATTCTCCAAGCGTCAGGAATCTTTCCGCCTCTAAACTTATTTTCCTGCACATAAACAGAAAGGAGTGAGCCTAATGCCCAGTAAGGAAAATCTAACACAAAGTCACATACATAATTTCATAAGAAAACATAAAGACTTAACATAATAAATATAACATACACTTATTATAATGGCCATTATTACTTGGGGTCCCATAGACTAAACAAGCATATGCCCATGGGATTAGTGGGGTCCTACTAGCTAAGTAGGTCATATGCCCATAACCCATTTGGGGTCTTGTTAGTCATATGGGTCATATGCCCAAGCCTACAAACATACACATATATCATAACACTTTTAATAACATAAAACATATAGATAACATAATCACATAACATGTTGATTCTAGCCTATTTCCTTACCAAAGTTACCGAGATTATGGACTGAGTTGGGATTGTTGGAACACTCCTAAAACCATAAGAAAGAGTAAGTCTAGAGAAAGGAGATGAAATGAAAGAGATGGAAAGACTAAACCATAGAAAACATACTTACCAACTTATATGCTTAAAAGCTTGGATTCCCTAACCAAAATAAGAATAAGGTTAGGGGACTGAGTAGAAGGTTTTGAGAAAGGAAATAACATAAAAATACAGAAAAGAACTAGAGTTTTGGGTTTACCTCAAAGATTGCAAGATCAATCTAACATCCACCGAAATACTATAGCACTCACTTACTTCCCAAAGTGTTTGATAAGCTTATGATGTTTAAGCTTATAGTTTTTCCCCAAACCAAGTGTTTACACTCTCACACTCACTTAACACTAGCAGCCTCTGAACTTAGAGCAAATGGTGAATAATGGCTGGGTACTAGGTCCTATTTATAGAGTTTGGGAATGAAAATATCTTGATTTTACTTGAATAAAAATAATGGCTTTTTAGGTGAAAATCATTTGAATAATCGTTCAGCAGAGGCTGAAGACTCGTTCAGAAGATGCTGGACTGTTGAAGGAGTTTGAATGGCTGAAGGGAAAAGAATTCAAATGTATTTGAATTCATGCTGGTGGAGGCGATATATCGCCCCCTATAGGCGATATATCGCCTGGACCTTTGTTCCCGAGGCGACCGTGCATCGATTCGTGTTTTCCGTATCTACGTGCTGCGACATATCGCCCCCTATAGCTGCGATATATCGACATACGCTGAATATTTAAACACGAATTTACACATTTTTAGCTGAGTTTGAATGGAGTAAACAGCCTTGACTAAGCCCTCAACGTGCTCAAAGCTGCTGACTGACCCTATACATTCAAACTTTTACCCTTATTTAATTTAATCCTCAAAAATACTTAATCCTTAATTACCATTCAAAACATGTGCTTAAAAATCCTATTGGTTGTTGTCTAAACCTTATAATATAATAATATAATCCTTAATATCAGACACATTAATCAAACCTTAGGTTATACTTAATATTCTTAAACTATAGGTTAAACTTAGAAAATCTATAAGTACTACTATGAGTGTCCAAATAACTCCCGGTCTGAACCAAAAATCCAAAGTAACAATGATAACACTAAACATACTATAATACTACTAAACAATTAGCTAAGTAAAGTTCTTGGACTCTACAATTATTGAGTATGACATGCATGGCTATTCTTGATGCATGTTGGTTGGTTATTGAGTATGACATGCATGGCTATTCTTGATGCATGTTGGTTGGTTATTAAGCGTGACATGCATGGCTGTTATTGGTGCATGTTGGATTGCTAGATATATTGCATATGATGCATGAGAAACATGTGATTAGGACATGCTTGTATACTGAGTATGATATCGTTCAGAGCTTGAGCCTCTGTGTTTATGCATGGTCTTAATTGTACTAATACCTATTTAGTAAGCATGCTGAATACCTTGTTTATGGATATGGAACATGTGATATATGATTGGTGGCATGACTTACTTGTGTATGACACTGACTAGTTAGGGACTGACTCTAAAGTCGAGAATCACGCATTGAATGGCTCTATGACATTAATGCTAGATCGACCCTAAGGTCGATGATCACGCATTGAATAGCTCCATGGCATTAATGCGGGACCGACCCTAAGGTCGAAGAACTTATAAGCGCTTGCCTGGTCTATGACCAGATGTTTATAGCCAAGGTATATGACCTCGGTGACTGTTTGTCACATGGCTAGGGGACGCTGTCCATAGCACGACTCTAGAGTCGGGAGGAAGGTTATGTTGGTGACCATTCACCATGCACCTGTCCTGATCAAACTTATGAAAGAATCACTTATCAGTTAATCCCTGGTGACCCTATCGTCACATGGCTAGAGGGGAGCTATGCTCATTATTGTGACTTTTGGCTATTGTCACCTATTTGCTTGGACTGATAGTCCTGAGCGGTTATTATGATCGTTGTTGATATTATATCTTGCTTTATTGTTTTTTCTTGCTGGGCTTTGGGTCACGGGTGCTACGTGGTGCAGGTAAAGGCAAGAGGAAGCTGGACCATCCGTGAGTTGAAGAGCTTAGGTGATGATGTGTACATATGCAGCTGCTCGTCCACCACGGCCGAGGTTTAAAGTGAAACTAGGGTTAAACCCTGTTTTGCCGCTTAGAACGGCCTGTTGTAAATATTTTCTGTAATAAACTCTGAAATTATATTTTCGGGATCTTAATGTATATATTAAACGTTCTAGTGAAACGTTACATCCTAGCCAAGGTTTTTAATCCCTAAACCGCTAATCATACTTAGTTCACGATTTTGGTCAAATGACTCGATTAGCGAGTTTAGCAATGTTTACAAGGCACATCGTAACGGTCCCAGGAGTTGGGGCGTTACAATATTAACATAGTATTTTTTAAGCGGGTATTAAATGTTATATTTAAGAGTCATTCAAATATTTTCTTAGCGTTTTTTTTAAAGGTTTAAAAAAAAAAAGCAAAGAGAGTGTAGTAGTGACTCTTTTTCAAATTAGAGAGATATTTACATTATTATATTGGCTGCTTGTGTAGAGAGTTTAGAACTAATGAAACAATTAAGAAATTAAAATAGCTGTGCTTATCTGCTTCAACCTATTGAACTATTTGTCTCAAAGTCCAATACCACACTTTCATATAAGCCTGCGAAAATTCTTCAAATCCAGTCTCAGTGGGTACCTCCAATTACTATATATTGTTGCCATTTGTGAACATATTTCCTTTCTCGTTACTCTTTCCGACTGCTAATTGCAAGGTTTCTTAGTTATTTCTTCACAAAGATATGTTTAATTTCCAAACAACACAGATTAACCATCACAAGAAATTCGAATGAATGATTAGATTTTAAAGGAGGAAAGAAAATACCTCAAGCACCGATTCAGTAAACTAAAGCAACGATAAAGTCAAGTTAGAACATCAGCAATGCTGGTGCCAACAGCGTTGCCTTATATTCATGTGGGTCCCAAAGTCAATATAATACCAAATATTTAACTCTATTTTTTGGCAACGTTACTCGTTGTTGGCAACGTTACTTTGTTTTTTTTAAATTAAGTTTATACTAATTAAATAAAATATAATATTTGGCTATTCTCTCAAAATTGGCAGCGTTGCCTGCATTGGAGATGCTCTTAGATGCAATACATCATCGGCTCGTTTCCTGCATAAGTTGCGTCCCAGTGGGTCAGCATTTGAAGAATTTCAGCAGCTTTATCTGAGAGTGTGGTATTTGTTGATGGCACCGGTGGCGGCAGCAACAAAATGGATGGTAGACGACGATGACAATTAGAGAACAACGATGAGCAGAGGTGTATAGACAGATAGAGAAAATGCTTTTTCTTTTCTTTAACATGTCTTTTAATTTAAATCATTCATTTTAGTTTAATTTATTTCATATAACATTACTTGTGAATTGAAATATGTGGGTTAATCCTCCTAAAGTTTAACTGCACCAAACTAACCTTGGCTGGATCTAGAGTCAAGATTTACTTTCTTGTAAAAACTATGTTTATAAATAGCTTATTTTTGTTTTGTTTTGAAGATAAGGAAAAACAGTATACGGAAGAGAGAGTTTGGAGAGAGAGAATTACAATAAGAAAAGAGTGAATCCTAGAGTGAGAAGCAGTGAAACAGAGAGATAGTGAGAAGTTCTTTGAGACTAAGAACTTGGGTTCTCTGCAGGAAGAACTGAGATTGTTCTTGAGGGGCTGCTGTGTTTTTTCTAGGCTCTTTTCTACCATTGTAAAGTGTACAAACTCAAGATTGATATAGTGGATTGGAGATGATGATGCTCACCTGGATGTACGGCCTAAGATCGAATTGATCTTAGGACCAGAACCAGGATAAATTCTCTTGCCTCATTTCTTTTTATTTTTCTTTGATTATTGCTGGTTTCTTACTAATCTGTTTGCTGATTTACGTCATCGTCAGTTTGATCTGGGCGTGTGCCAGATGAGTCTATGGTCGAATAATTCCTAAAAATCAGAGCAAATTCCTACAAAATCAGAGCCAGGTTCGTGATCCGCGAGAAAGGACCAAGATTCGACAGAATTCAACCCAGATTCATCCAAGATTGATCAAATTCAAAGATGGGTACTACAGCAAGGTTCGAACTTGAGAAGTTTGATGGAACCGGAGATTTCGGGCTGTGGAGAGAAAGCTTGAAAGGGATTCTTGTTCATCAGAAAGTTGCTAAAGCTCTCAAACCCAGAGATGAACTTTCAGAGACGCTGAAGAAAGAAGAGATTGAAGATATGGAGGAGTTAGCTTATTACACCATTATAATGCACCTTTCCAATACAGTGAGGAGAAAGGTTCAAAGCTTAAAGACAGCAAGGGAGTTGTGGAACAAACTCGAAGAGATCTACATGAAGCCTTCGTTAACTAACAAAATAAATCTGCTAGAATCTTTATATGGCTTTAAAATGATTGCAAATCTGTCTTTAGATGATAATCTTGATGCGTTTAATCAAATTATTATTGGTTTAGCTAATCTGAAATATTTTGTAGATGAAGAAAGTCAAGCTGTCATCTTACTTCGATCTCTACCAGCGGCTTATCAAGAACTCAAGGCAGTGATCAAGTATGGAAGGGACACACTCACACTTGATGATGTTCTTGGAGCACTTAAATCAAAGGAACAAGAACTGAACAAAGAATATGACAAGCTGAAAGATGAAGCACTCATGGCAAGAGGGAAAGAGCAAGCAAGAGGAAGAGATCCAGTTCGAAGGGATCATTCCAGAGGGCATAATAGATCTAAATCTAGATCAAAGTCAAGAGGGAAATATCACAAAGACAGAAAGTGTTATTTCTGTGGTAAAATTGGTCACATAAAGAGGTTCTGCAATGAGTTTAGAAACAAACTCAAGGAAGACAGAGAAAAGAAGCAAAACTCAGTGTCTATTGCAGAGGAGGCAGACCAATGTTCATCCGATGGTGATATGTTTATGGTGTCGAATCAAAGAATCACAAAAGAGTGGATTCTTGATTCGGGTTGCACATTTCATATGTGCCCAACTCTTGAAAATTTTATTGATTACCGAAAGGTTGATTGTGGAACTGTGCTAATGGGTAATGATAATGCTTGCAGGGTCATTGGCATAGGGAAAGTGGCGATCAAGCACTTTGATGGAACTATTCGAACGTTAAACAATGTCAGACACATTCCTGAACTAAGGAGAAATCTAGTGTCTCTTGGTGCCTTGGAAGATGAAGGTTTCAGTTACAAATCCATTAATGGTCAGATGAAGATTTCAAAGGGGTCTCTCACTGTGATGAAGGGAGAAAAGAAAAATGGATTGTACTTACTGCAAGGCGAAACCATCATGTCTTCAGAAGCAAGTATTGTAACACATCAGGAAGTGCAGATGCAACTGTGGCACCACAGGATGGGGCATATGAGTGAACAGGGCATTAAGGAGTTAAACAAGCAAGGCTTATTGGGAAAGTTCAAAACAGGCTCACTTCCATTCTGTGAGACATGTATTTTGGGAAAGCACCACAGATTGAAGTTCTCTACAGCTATACATAATTCAAGAAGGCCTTTGGAATATGTACATGCGGATTTGTGGGGGTCTCACAAGGTTGGAACTCATTCAGGTAAACATTATTTTTTATCAATAATAGATGATTATAGTAGAAATGTTTGGGTATATCTGCTTAAAACTAAAAATGAATGTTTGCCTAAATTTAAAGAATGGAAAATTGAGGTGGAAAATCAATATGATAGAAAATTGAAAGTGTTGAGAACTGATAATGGCCTTGAATTTATTAATGCTGAATTTAATATGTTATGTTCTGAATTTGGCATTGTTAGACATAGAACTGTTAAGCACACACCCCAGCAAAATGGAGTTGCTGAAAGGATGAATAGAACTTTATTAAATAAAGTTAGGTGCTTGTTAATTAGTTCCGGTTTGGAAAAGAGTTTTTGGGGGGAAGCTTTAGTTACTGCATGTTATTTGGTAAATAGGAGTCCTAATAGGGTACTGAACTTGAAAACACCCTATGAAATGTTGTTAGGAAAAGCACCAAGCCTTAGTCACTTAAAAGTATTTGGTTGCACTGCTTATGCTCATAAAAGGGAAGATAAACTTAATCCTAGAGCTATAAAATGTATTTTTCTTGGCTATCCTACTGGTGTAAAAGGTTCCAGATTATGTACTTTTGAAAATGGAAGACCAAAAATTGTTATATCTAGAGATGTGATTTTCAATGAACATGAATTTGTGCACTTGAAAGCCGAGAAAGGTATGTTTTCTGAATGTGCAGGAAGCAGCAAAGATGAGAAAGAGTTGACTGAATTTTATATAGAGCTTGGAAGGCCAACATCAACAAATGAAAAGACTCCTGCAGAAATTGATGAAAATAATGCAGAAGAACCAGCCCAAGAACCTGAAATTGAGGTGGAACGTCTTGATGTTCGTCAGGTGGACCAGACAGAACTGGAAGACTATCAGTTGGCACGGGATAGAACAAGACGAGAGATAAAGCCACCCAGAAGATACGCTGAAGCTGATCTTATAGCGTATGCACTAGCGTCAGTTTCACCTGAAGAGATACCAGATCCAACTACCTATGACGAAGCTGTATCGAGCAAATATGGGAAGAAATGGTTGGATGCTATGAATGAGGAGATGGACTCATTGAGGAAGAACAGTACGTGGATAGTGGTTCCAAGACCTCAAGGGCAGAAGGTAGTATCATGCAAGTGGATTTTCAGAATCAAGGAAGGCATGGTAGAAGGGGAACCACCAAGATACAAAGCGAGATTAGTAGCAAAAGGATTTACACAAGTTGAGGGGATAGACTACACAGACATATTCTCACCTGTGGTGAAGTACAAAACCATTAGAATGATGCTGGCAGTTGCAGCACATGAAGATCTTGAAGTGGAACAGTTAGATGTCAAGACAGTGTTCTTAAATGGCGTCTTAGATGAAGAAATCTACATGGAGCAACCACCTGGTTTTCAGGTGGAAAACAGTAAAACAAAACTGGTGTGTTTGCTCAAGAGATCGTTGTATGGTTTAAAGCAGTCACCAAGGCAGTGGAATAAGAGGTTCAACTTGTTTGCTCAAGAAATTGGCTTTGTGAGATCAAAATTTGATTCTTGTTTGTATTACAAGGATTTGGAAACAGCAGGAACGGTATTCTTGTTGCTGTACGTTGATGATATGATGATCATAGGCAGAGATAAGACCAAGATCAAGTTCATCAAGGATAAACTCAAGAGTGAGTTTGAAATGAAAGACCTTGGACCCGTGAAGAAGATTTTAGGCATTGAAGTACTTAGAAACAAAAAGGAAGGAAAGTTGGTTCTCACTCAAAGAAGCTACATCGAAAAAGTGATGAAGAAATTCAGTTTGGAAAATTCTAAAGCTACTGCAATACCATTGGCTGGACACTTCAAGTTGTCAAATGAGCAATGTCCTAAAACTGAGTTTGAAAGAAGGGAAATGGAAAAA
This sequence comes from Humulus lupulus, assembly GCF_963169125.1. NCBI lineage: Eukaryota > Viridiplantae > Streptophyta > Magnoliopsida > Rosales > Cannabaceae > Humulus > Humulus lupulus. The sequence continues at coordinate 277,048,658 of NC_084795.1, read as the reverse complement.
GTTCCTTATGCAGTGGCTGTAGGATGTTTGATGTACATTATGGTAAGCACAAGACCTGATATTGCACATTCTTTAAGTGTTTTGAGCAGGTATATGTCCAACCCAGGTCCGGAGCATTGGAATGCTTTAAAATGGCTTATGAGGTACTTGAAGGGAACATCTAAGTATGGCCTAATATATCAAAGAGATCCAGGAAAAGTTGTTCTGAATGGTTATGTAGATGCTGATTATGCATCTAATAAGGACAACAGGAGGTCTACAACAGCTTATGTATTTGTCCTGAACAAAAGTTGTATAAGCTGGAAGTCACAACAACAACAAGTGGTAGCTTTGTCTACAACTGAGTTCGAGTTTATGGCTACTACAGAGGCGTTTAAAGAAGCAATCTGGATTCAAGGTATTCTCCAAGAGTTAAAAATTTTGAAAGGAAAAGGAACAATCTACTCGGACAGCCAGTCATCAATTCATTTATGCAAAAATCCAGTTTACCATGAGAAGAGTAAACACATTGATATTCGGCTTTATTGGATAAGAGAGAAGATTGAAGAAAGGGTACTTGAGTTGGAGAAAGTTCACACAAGTGAGAATCCAGCAGATATGGGAACTAAGGTTCTTACTTTCAGTAAGTTGAAACATTGTCTCAACTTACTGAACATTGGAAGTTGCTGAAATATGAGGAGTATATCATCATCTTCTGAGATCAATCTTGGAGAGGGTCTGTTTAATCTTTAGAGGATGAAGGTGAAATTTGTGGGTTAATCCTCCTAAAGTTTAACTGCACCAAACTAACCTTGGCTGGATCTAGAGTCAAGATTTACTTTCTTGTAAAAGCTATGTTTATAAATAGCTTATTTTTTTTTGTTTTGAAGATAAAGAAAAACAGTATACGGAAGAGAGAGTTTGGAGAGAGAGAATTACAATAAGAAAAGAGTGAATCCTAGAGTGAGAAGCAGTGAAACAGAGAGATAGTGAGAAGTTCTTTGAGACTAAGAACTTGGGTTCTCTGCAGGAAGAACTGAGATTGTTCTTGAGGGGCTGCTGTGTTTTTTCTAGGCTCTTTTCTACCATTGTAAAGTGTACAAACTCAAGATTGATATAGTGGATTGGAGATGATGATGCTCACCTGGATGTACGGCCAAAGATCGAATTGATCTTAGGACCAGAACCAGGATAAATTCTCTTGCCTCATTTCTTTTTATTTTTCTTTGATTATTGCTGGTTTCTTACTAATCTGTTTGCTGATTTACGTCATCGTCAGTTTGATCTGGGCGTGTGCCAGATGAGTCTATGGTCGAATAATTCCTAAAAATCAGAGCAAATTCCTACAAAATATTATTTATCAAGTAAGAAAAGTGGTGTGATTCATAATTATAACTTGGATGAGTAGCATGAAGAGAAAATTAGACAGTTAAAGTAAAGGAAGTATATTTTATAAATTTTTGGACCTTACGAACGCCCCAAACTTTGTGCCCAATAATGGAAATGACCTTGATTTTTCGACCATGTAAAAAGGAGCAAAATATACTAGAATCTAACCAAATATAAGACCAGGGCCGGCCCTGGGCATAGGCGGGCTAGGCCCGTGCCTAGGGCCCACCCCTACCCAGGGCCTAAAAATATCATGTAAACTCTTAAGTGTGTTCAAAGAAAAAAAAAATTTAAATAAGGTCCGCTCAGCAGCCTTTCCCCTTCCCAGCTGGTGTTCAAGAAATTTTTTTTTTTTAAAAAGGCCCAACAGCCTTTCCTTCCCAGCTAGTTTGGAATGTATTTATATTACTAAATATTAGTTTAATTTTATTTAAAATTACATAAAAAAATTACATATACAAAATTGTCCATTTTTTTCAAATTTATTAAAACTGTCTACTTTTTTTCAGGACCGGCCCTGTATAAGACCAACAAAGAAAAAAAATAAACAACTTTGTGAAAAGGAAAAAAAAACAAAAAAGGAAAAAAAAACAATAGAAGATACAGGTAGAGCAATGATGATGAGAGAAGAAGATTTAATCTACCTACAAATGTTACAAAGCAAAGTGAATAAGTAAATGTCTCAATATTTTTTTAAATACATCACTAAAATTTTATTTTATTTTTATTTTACATCAAACATTTATTTATACTATACATCTACTTTTTTATTTCTTCTTTTTATATATATATAAATATATATATTTACATTATTTAGATATTATTGATTTTATTCATTAAAATATTAAAAAAATAAAAGAGAAAGAAACAAAATAAAATAAAATATAATTAATATAGAAAAAAATAATAATAATAAATAATTTTAACTTAATAGTTAAGTGTCTTTATATGTAGAGTAATATTATTCATTAAGTTAAAAAATATATAAAATAGATCAAATTTAACTTACTCGAAAGCTAATTTTATAATTCTTTTCTATATTTTAAAAATTTAGCTAATTTATTTCTTCATTCATAGTGAGTGTTCTAAGTCGGTTGAGGAATATTTGGTTATTCATATGTTTTCTTTGCTATGATATGATAGATGTGAAGATTGACACGTATAAAGTTTTATTGTGTAGATTGACATGTTTAAATTTTTGTTTGTATACAATCTTTTTCTATGTGTTATAGATGAGATTTATATTTTTTTTGGACTTTGTGTTTTTTCTGATTACTTATTTGGACATTGTATTTTAAAAAATTAATTTTTGGACCCTATATTTTGTAAAAATGTTCAAATAGACCCTTAAACTCAATTTTAATGAAAACAAAATTGAATATAACAACACAATTTTTAAGCAGAATGATTTTATTTTTGTTCTGAAGTGTTAGTTTGGTAAATTATTTGTGATTTCAGTTGAGAAAATTTTGACCAAAATCGGGTTTAGGGTTCTATTTGAACTATTTTACAAAACATAAGGTCCAAAAAGTAATTTGTCAAAAACATAGGGTCTAAAAAGTAATTTGTCAAAACACAAGGTCCAAACAGGTAATGGAACAAAACACATGATCCAAAAAAATATAAACCCTTATAGATGCAGTGTATTTTATTTATTATTTATTTTTTGAAATGGTAGTGTATCTTATTAGAATAATAATATTTTGGTAATATATTTTTATTGAAGAAATAATTTATTCATTGTATTGTATATAGTTTTGGAGGATTCTCCGGTGCACCCTTATAAAGGGGCACACCAATGCACCCTATTAGTATTTTTGGTTTAGGAAGTATTTTCGACAAATTTTTCTATCAACTTATAAAGGGGCACACTAATGCACCCTATTAGTATAAGGGGCACGCCAGTGCACCCCATTAGTAGTTATTTAGAGAATTCTGTAAATTTTCGGAAAATTCTAAATAATTTACAGTACCGAAAATAAGATTCAAACATATTACATTCCACACGCATAAAAAAATAGTCACGTGCGCAATAAACTATTTGAAATTTTTTTTTTACATTATAAATTATTCGAAATTATTCAAAAATTTACAAAATGCTCTAAATAACTATAATATACACAATTATAAAAATATTTGCACCGAAAATACTTTCCGATCCAAAAACTAAAAAAAATGTACTGATGTGCTCTTTTTTGGGATACACAGGATAACTACTCTATAATTTTTATACTATGCTGTAGTCATTTAGTGTAAAAAATAATATAACAGAAAGGAGAAGTTAAAAAAGTAGTCTTATTGATTGTATTTTCTCTACAATCTACTCAATTAGTTGGAAAAAGAACATGACCCAAGAATAAGACAAAAAAGATAACACTAAAAAATATTATAACAAAAGAAAGTGAAGCATACATTTTCTTTAATAAAAAGTAGTATTATATCCAATGAATTACTGTGAAGAAGGAAATAACAAAAGAAAAATAACAATACAAAATCAAGAATGATCACCAGCTTATCCTTTAGTAAAAATCTTATGCAAAAGAAACTAGCCATCCTTAGTTATATTTATCTTTTATTAGATATTTTTGGTGCGAGAGAAATATCAAATAAAAAAGTCAAGTTATTATTTTATTTGTAGATGGATGATTTGAAGTTATAAGTTTAATATATTGATTGAAATTTACTAAATTAATTAAGTTGTGCCACATTTAATAAAAAAGTGTTGTATAACCAAAAAAATAATAATAACAAACTACAATTATTTTACAAATGTATATCTATGTAGGCTCCACACTATAAATTTTTTAAAAAATAAAAAATAAATAAAATTACATAAATAACAAAATAGTGTAATGAAACCACCCATAACTATATTATACCCAACAATTTGACATATTTTTTAAAAAATAAAATCTAAGCCAGAAAAAGTAAAAGAGAAATAATAAGCTGATTGGAGACTGAAAATGGCATCAAAGAACGGGTGATGAACTAAATCAATATTCATGTTTTAGATCCAATTTAATTTGCAACATAATTCAAAACCAGTCTAATCTAATCCACAAAAATGCTTATTGAATTTGTTATTTTAGATTAATTTTTTTTTGAATTAATTACTAATTTTAATAATTTATGACTATAATTTATTGAAATAAGTCAATAAATCAAATATTGAAATAAAACATCATTGATTCAACAAACTAAAACTCTACGAGTCATAAACAACAATAATTAAAATCCAAAACTCATAAGTAATGACAACTTATAAATCATAAACAAAAAAATATTTTACATTGATTTAAATTACTCTTTTTTAATTTTTTTTCTAATAATATTTGAAATAAATATTTTTATATATTGATAATTTTTAAATGAGTTTATACTTTTTTGGACCCTGTGTTTTGTCTCATTACCTGTTTGGACCTTGTGTTTTGACAAATTACTTTTTGGACCCTATATTTTGTAAAATAGTTAAAATAGAACCCTAAACTTAATTTTGATGAAAAAAAAATTGAATATAACAACACAGTTTTTAAGCAGAATGATTTTATTTTTGTTATGAATTGTTAGTTTGGTAAATTATTTGTGATTTTAGTCGAGAAAACATTGACCAAAATCGGGTATATGATTCTATTTTAACCATTTTACAAAACATATGGTCCAAAAAGGAATTTGTCAAAACATAGGGTCCAAACAGATAATGAGAAAAAATACAGGGTCAAAAAAAGTATAAACCCTTTTTAAATATATCTCTTCTATATAAAAAAATTTGTATTTAACTATTTTTCTTGATTTTAACAATTTTTTTGTTAATTTTAACGAAACATTACAAATATTGAACGGAATATCATTTAAAACTAATTAAAAATAAATATTTATTAATTATATTAATATAAATTCAAATATTATAAAATATCATTATTATAATAATATTTAATACAAGACTAGATATTTAATAATTATATTAATATAAGTTTAAATGTTATAAAATATCATTATTATAATAATATATAATACAATACTAATTTAAGATGTTATGAAATATTATTATTATAATAATATATAATTCTCATTTTTATAAAATTTTAATAGAATAACTATTTGGTAGTTATATTAATATAAATTTAAATATTATAAAATATCATTATTATAATAATATATAATACATAATCTTAATTTTTATTAAAAATTTTATCGTTTATATTTTAAAAAAAACATGTTACTTTTTTTTATTACTTAAACTAACTTATATAAATATACATATATATATATATTCATATTAAATAACACAAATATTACAAATAGAATGACTGTGTAACTACATAAGAAATTATAATAATATTTATCTTCTATAAAAAATAAACAAACTTCTTCTTCGATCATTGATGTTTGCTTTGAATAATACCTGAATGTTTTGTTCCCTGAATATGGTAGTTTGTGATATAAAATGTTATCATATTATTTGTTTTTTTTTAAAAAAAACATAGGAATTTTTTGGATTAATTTTATTTTAATTTGTTTATGTCATTCTTTTATATATAATATTATTTATTTTTTTAAAATTTATATGGCAATCATAAAACATAATAAAAATAATTAATAATTTTTTTAAAAATAAAACTAAACAAACCTACATTACATTGCATGTTACTTATATTTAATATATAAAAATAAGGATTATATATTATATGTTATATATTATTATAATAATATTTATAATATTTGAATTTATATTAATATAATTATTAAATATTTAATTTTGTATTATATATTATTATAATATAATATTTTATAACATTTGGATTTATATTAATATAATTAATAATTATCTAGTTATAATAATGATATTTTATAATATTTAAATTATATTAATATAATTATTAAATATTTATTTTAAAAATATATTCGGTTAAATATTTATAATATTTCATTAAAGTTAACCAAAATAAAAATATTAAATATATAACTAATATCAATTTATAATAAAATCTAAACTCCCTAGTCCAAGTTCCATCCTATTTTTGTAATAACAACTACTAAACCCCAAAACTTAGCTATTCAACCGTTCAACCAATTCAGTCTATTTTTTATTTATAATTTTCGACCCACTTTTTCTTCTACCTAGCATTCCACACTATTTATTTATTTTTAAAAAGAAGCTTGTTTTGACAAAAGAAAAAAGTGGTAATATTATGATTGAATAATCTTATAGTCATAGCTTTATATCACGTGTGATGTAATACAGTGACAGTTGTATATCTATATCTATGTATATGTGTATATATACATATATATATATATCTTATTCGAATATCTATATCTATGTATATATGTATATATGTATATCTATATATGTATCTATATGTATATGTATATATATATACATATTCGAATTCAAAATATGTCTACGGATCTTGACTATGGATAATTATATCAATATGTATGTATGTATATATGTATTAGTGTATTATATATATATATATATATATATCTTATTCTTTTGGTCTTGTTTTTCTCGAGGAACCAAGTGATGTATTTAGTAGGTGATAGTTACATACCTATGGTTGATTCCATTGACTTGAATATTAACAATCCAAATAGTAGTTATATTTATATCGATTCAACCAATTGATTAAGATATCTTAATTCATCAGCCATGTATATATATATATATATTTATATATATATATATGGAAGACTTCTCAATATTTACTTTTTATAGATGGGTACTAACAATTATGATAATTTGGTAACATAGTGACTTGGTATAACAAGTCACCAACAAGTAAATATTTTTTTTCTACATTAATTTTGAATTTAATTAATTTTTTTTCCTATAATTAATGGTGTTTCGAACCAATAAGAAACAATAGTTATATTTTGAAATTGACATGCATTTGAAAAATAAAAAGCTTATAATATTATATTTTCATAATAAATACACATTTTTCATCAGGTAATCTTTCAAAAAATTTGAAAAAAAATTAAAATTTACTTTTAGAAATATTAATTAACAAATATAAATATGGATAATTGATCTTAATCCAATTGTTAACATTAAAGTAATCATCCATGGGTAGTAACCATTAAGAGTGCACCCATATATATATAAATATTATGGTGTAACCACTTTTCCATTCCTAGATATTTTTTTTATATAACGATGTACATTATAATTATTTAAGACATCATGCAAATTTTCAAAAAATTTCAAATAATTTACAGTACCGAAAACAAGATTCGAACAATTGTATTTTATATTCGTATACAAAAAAATAAGCACACGTGTACCAAATTGTTTGAACCTTATTTTTAGCACTCTAAATTATTTAAAATTTCTTGTAAATTTGCAAGTTGTCTTAAATGACTACAATATAAACTGTCATATAAAAAAAATGGAAAAAAATTATCAAGGTGTAAAAAATAACTCGAAAACACAAACTGGTTGTACCATAATCTTACCCTATACATATATATATATAAATATAAATGTTTTTTATCCCAAAGTAACATGTATAGCACCAACAAGCCCAACTTTGCACACAGGTGTGTTAGGTCTGTGCTTAGGGTCCCCACACAATGAGACCCTAAAATTTGTAAAAATGTAATTTTTTTACATATTAAAATGCTCCAAAATTTTAAAAATTATCACTTTATATATACATTTTTTAAAATAACATATTTTGTATAGGGTCTAATAAGAATCATGATGCTCCATCTAAAAACCAATTGGTGATTAGTGGAGTTATACATATTTTTATTAATGGTTCAATATTCTTACACTTATTCTATGTGAGACACAATAGTCTAATATCCCCTGAAGATGGTGGCGATTTTTCGCTCACCAATCTTGAATCACTTGATCACAAGTGGCCCATTTTTTTCAGCTCGCTTATTTTTTTTTTTGGATCTCAAGTGTCTTTTCGCACTATGCGGATCTCAGATCTCAAGTGTCTTTTTGCACTATGCAAATCTCGTGCGGCTTGCCTCACTCTTTTGGATTGGTCTGGGATCGAATGCCCGCTAGGGAATTGACTCTTGATACCATGACAAGAATCATGAGGCTCCATCTAAAAACCAATTGGTGATTAGTGGAGTTATACATATTATTATTAATAGTTCAATATTCTTACGCTTACTCTATGTGGGACATAATAATCTAATAAGATCTCCATGACTAACGGCCGAAGTTGAGCACCAATATTGAAGAGTTATTCGTAATGTAAGTTCATAATTAACTACATATATATTTTTTTAGATTTAAAAAAAATTACCATTATTTTTTATGTAAAATTCATATATCTTCACAAAAGATATATTTTTTTTCTAACCATCATTATCTTTTAAAATAAAACTATATATTTATATAAACTAGATTTATTTCATTATTTGAATACAACTTGCATATAGTTGACTAGGTATTTATATGTATGTCACCACATTAATTAAATATCTCCAATGACTGAAAAATGATCAACAACATATAAAAATAAGTAATTTTCAATCATATCACTTGTCTATATAGATTCGAAATTTATATTAGTTAATTAATTTTTCCATTTTTCTTGGATCCATGGACACTATTTTTTATATATATAGACATTCGTATATAGTTATTAATTAATTTGGTGCGTCATATATTACACATGTATATTAATTAACATTTCTTTTTGGCTTCTGTAATGATATGATGCCCTACTTAATTAGTATGATAGTATCTTTTACATTTTGAGAAACTATTATTTAAATTACTTTCGTACGAACACTATTTTAATTAAAATAATAAAACATTTGCCTAATTTACTAAATACTAACTAATGGGACTTTTTGTCAAAAAAGGAAAAAAATTATAGGACTTAATGAACTAGTGGGTTTCTTTTTTGCAGCTCTAGAAAAAAGTCTTCTAGATGTTCAAGGCTAGTTTGTCTAGATTTGAGAATTTTCTTATATCAAATTATACCACTTCCCTTGAATTAGGGTGCTCTTTTATATCATCTAGAAAAAGCTTTCGTTTTCTTTCAAGGACTTAATTTTATCTATGGAATATATGTATATACTTTGTCTTTTTCTACAATTGTTCGTTTAATTAAGTAATATGATTACTTTTGAATTTCTAGAATGTGAGTTTGAAGGAGACTAAAAAATTACCTTTTTTATACACTCCTCCCTCTCCTCACTTATTTCCAAAATAAATTTCACATCCATTTAAAACTTTTTTTTCACACTTTTTATAAAAAATAAATTAGTATAAAATTGCCGTAAATAAAAAAATATAGGAAAATTTATAATTATATATCTAGAATTCAAATTATTTACAAAAATATCTTCAACCAAATTATTTACACAAATATCGGTGTCACATCAGCATACCATACCGAATTTTAAAAAAAATTGGGAAATCCTGCTTCCCGAATTTTATTTTTATTTTTTTTGGATTGTAAAAAATTACTTTTTGGTTACTTACGATACCGATAAGATACTAATTGATCACTTTTTTTTTTATTATTAAAAGCTTTTTTTTTAGATCATATTATTTCAGTACCTTTTGGTTTCCTCCAAAACTCATTTGTAGACATCTTAATATACAAAGTAATTATTTTTATGTTATATTATGATATCTTATTATTTAAGATACATTTTGGTAATATTCAAGTTTATTTTAGAAACTAATGAGTTGCAATATAGTATAATAAGTTACCATATAGTTTATTAATAAAAATTAATTTAGTATACTACACAGTAACTTTTAAATGAAAACTTTTAATAGATTTTTTTAGTCACTCATGTAATTTACATGTCTTATTATTTAAGATACTTTTACGTATTCTTCAAGTCTATTTTAGAAACAAATTAGTTATCATATAGTATAAAAAGTTACTCCTATAATTCCAAGTTACTATGAATAACTTATTAGAAAATGATACTATTTAGTATACTGCATAGTTACTTTTAAAAGCTACATTTGCGTTGCTTGTAAAATCATTTAAGATACTAATTAGTTACCTTTTGATATATGACTAAATTTTTTGGTATGCCACAAATTTAAAGCAACCAACAAACTTAGTGAGTTACCAACATTTTTTTTCTTATGTTCTATTTAAAAGTTACCAAACAATATCCTAAAGAATCTATTTTAAAAAAATTATTTGAAATGTTTCTAGAATAGTTTTAAAGTTGTTTAGAATATCATATGGTATCTTTAAATGTAAAATAAAAATATAAATTTTGGTAGATTAAATTTTGTTTAAGTTTAAAATTTAGTTATTTTTTGGTTAACAAAATATATAAAAATAAAACAAACTAAAATGTTGCTTTTTATTCTGGTCATCTTCTCCGGCGACTGCGAAAAAATATATGATTCCCACATATCAAAATGACCACCTTGAAGAGTAGGTTGCGATAGTACCACTCTTGAACCCAATCGACTAGCAGGATGGCCGAAAGAGATTTTCTAAGTTAAGGAGAAGAGAGAGAAAGAAAGCAATGTTAAAAAAAATCTTGAAAAACAGTAAGAAGAAAGTGGAAATAAGTTTAAAAATCGTTTAAAATAAATGTGTTGACGCGGTTCTTCGCCAACAGGTAATTAAGAAAATAAGAGAATATGATTAGTGCTAAGTAATGAACTGAAACAGATGAATGATCTTAAAATGAACTGATGATACAAATACTTTTTTAGGTGGTTCAAATGTTAAAATCCTTCTACTCCACCAGCCAATATTATTGCTATATTTCTGGTATTCTTTACAGGGTATTTCTTTACACAATAGAATTCAACCATTTGCAACTCCCAGGGTCTCCATATTTATAGGAGAGGACACCTGGGGGTTGGCAAGGGGGGTCATCCCATGACCTTCTTACCCATCATGTCACTTCTGTGACATTCACTACAACAATTATGCCCATATATTACATTAAAATATAACATATTTTAAAAAACGCTATTGTTTGATACCACTAAAAAATTTATTAGGCGGTAAATTATTCACTTAGGCGCCAAATGAAAAAGCAAAAGAATCCCTAATAACCCTACGCCTCCTCTGTTTCTCTCTCATGCTCTATCTTTCTCTCTCAGCAAGATACCGTGCGGTCTCATCCTTTACAAAGTCTTCAAGCGCTTCTTCTACGATGACGATAGGTCGAGACCTCCGATTCCAATGCCCTCTTCTCTGTCGCCGATCGGTACTTCTGTTTCTCTCTCTGTAAATATATATATATATATGTATGTATATATACAACAATTCGAACACCAATTCCCTTCCTTTTCAATTTGCTGTTTCTGGGTTTTTGTTTGCAGACTTGAAAAGCTTTATGGTGGGAAGGCCTATGTCGGCCTTCGGATTCCCGATGCTGACACCGGCACTCGACAAAACATCGATCTGGTTCTCCTCACCAAAGGTTATGCAAATTTCTTTCCCAAAATTATAAATTATAAATAAAAACCTCATCTTTTTGTTCTCAACAGTGCAACTACGATACTCTCATTATATAACCTTGTACTACTACTCTGTTAACTAGCTCAACATAATAGAAGAAGGGTCAAAGATGTCTACTTCAACTCAATTTGCTTTGTTTCTGCTTACGAAGTTGTTACTTTTCTGTTTTTGGTGCAGAGGGGCAGTGGTTGTATCTGTCAAGAATCTTGTTGGATTTGTGTTGATCAATGCGGATGGTAGTTGGTCGTGTGAGACCAAAAATAAAACAGAACATCTTCCTAACCCAGTAAGTAGCTTTAAAAATCAATGCTTTCTGAATGGAGCTTTTTAATTTCAGTACTTTTATATATCAAATGCCTTTGCTTATTGCTGTCTTTGGTTTAGTTTAGTTTGCTGTTCACTTTACTTGGTTGTTTATGTGATACTCATGGTATTTGACAGCAAAAGCAAAAGTAATGCTTCAAATGGGGAAATAAATGATGTATACGTATCAAGTAATGTCATGGATATGCATGCATAACCAAATCTACAGATTCCAAGTATTTTTGTCTGGATTTTGGTCTTCAAGTTGTTTCTTTCATATTGTTTATTTTTAGGTGGAGGAGACTAGAAAACAAGCTTCAATTCTTGAATCATATCTTGAACAAAGAGGAGTTGCTTTGCCTAAAGGATACTTGTTTTGCAAAGTTTTACTTCCCAATCTGAAATGTTGGTATGCGATTGATTTGAATGTTTCGTGATTTGACCTTTAGTATCTTTATTTCACAGATAAATCTGTAGCTTTTGTTATGGTGTTTAAATTTCTTAAACTTACATGTTACTTTTATGTATGTATATGCATGCACATGTTCGTGCTTATGTACCTATGTTTATTAGGAGCTAAAAATCTTTTTTAGAAAAGAGGCAAAGAACTTGGCTGAGGACTATGGATTTTCACCTAGCTACAAGAAAATAAAATAAAAAAACTTAAACCAAATTGTTTTAATTACACTACATTTGGTATTTAAAAAAAAAACAGAGAGACAACTGTAAATGTTCTCTCTCTCTCTCTCTTTCTCAGAAAACCTGGACTACAAAAACACAAGATCTTTTTGCCAACTCCAACAAAGCTCCTAGTAAATGGCCAAAACCAGGAATCCCTGCAACACCCTTCTCTGGTAGCTCCTTTGACTAACTGGAACCAAAGTCTCAGAGCCATAGAACAATGCATGAACAATTGATCTATGTATTAACCTTTCACATAGGATGCTGAAATTTTAACTTAAAGACAGAAGAGGACATTTCTTTTGCAACCTATCCCAGGTTTAAACCTTATCACACGAGTCTCCAGCAAAAAAAAAAAAAAAACTTATCACATGAGCAATATGTTTTGACCTTACTGAGTGCCACAGACTTCCAAATTCCCAGAGAAGGCTTAAAAATCCAGAAAATAGGTGACGAGTCAATGACCATACCCTTTTACCATCTAATTTAACTCTCAACTGAAACCCCTCAAGAAGATTTAACAATGAGGAAAACTCAGTAGTGTTACATAGAAAGTTTAGAAATATTATCACCCCAAGATAAGAAAATACCAGGGAAAGAGATTTTAAAAGGAGAAAAGCCCCTCCATTAATATGTTCTCATCAATATGTTCAATTAAACAACACTTATCAGATTGGCCTATTTTCCATTTTCTTTGACCCTCAATGTCTCTATGTTTCTCTACCTATTGTTATGGCTATTGAATTGAGGATCCCTACATGGGGTCAATCAGAATGATATCTAGCAAGACTAGCATAATTTAGAAAGTACATTGCCACAATGAAAACATAATTATTTTGTATTCGAAGTGAATTAAAGGGTTATAATGCGGCCATTTTAAGTTAGACACTAAACCACTGCACATGCCTATCTCAGTGATTTTGTAGGTTTGTTTTACATTGTAGTTGTTGTAGATAGTAACATCTGTGACATTTAGTTTGTCTTCCCTTTAATTTCACCGAGCTTTTTTTCTTGCAGTACTATTCAGCCAGGCTCCTTTCCACCAGAAGTCATTCCCTATGACCAGTGGACTCAACAGAAACCAGAAACAAAGCCTATGTTTTCTGGTTGGCTTAAGGGTGCATTTGGAGGTGGAAAGAAAGAGATGCAAGAATCTATACAGCAGAACCTCAATTTTATTCTCAGTACTGCTCCAATTTGGGATAGGTTTGTCATTTATCTATACTATAAAGTATAAATACTTATTTCCTTTTTAAGGTATAAGAGATTGTTGCTTTGGTTGTCTGAACATTAATGAAGTCCTTATTTTTGAAGTCATTTCAAATGACATTTAGATACTGCTTTCCAATTGTAGTTTTTTATTTTCCAAGGAGCTCTAAACTATTTTAAGCTTTGAACAAGTTTCTTAGTCTTCTTTAAAACTTGTCTGATCATTATTATTGCTTTGTTAAAGAAAGGAGCACATGCCATTTTTATTGAGGGAAAAAAGAATATTGTTTCTTATGTAATTTTGAAGAAAATTAAAGAAAAGGGGTTGTCAAATATAGTCCATTTGTTTCCATGATATCTGGCTTTCACTACTGGAAGATTTTACTATTTTGTTTGCACACAGGGTGGAGCTCAAAGGTAATAAACATGTACTTGGAGAATTTCTGGAGTTCAAGGGAAAGCCAGAAGATCTCCATGCCTTGAGAAATATCAAAAGATCTAAAGTCAGTCGTCTGATTATCGACAAGCATGCTTGGATTAGGTGAAAATCCATTTCCATTTCTGAATAAAAATTAGCTGTGGTTGAGACATCTAATCTACACACTAACCTTTGTATCTTTTTCTATCAACTTTTTTTTGAGTCTTCAGCTTCTCTAAGTCATCATGTACATTTTTCTTTCGAAATCACAGCGCATTCGACGCTCCAAGTTTTGTACTCGCCTAGGGATTATCGAAGCGAAGGAGCTTCAGCTTCGGAGTGGAAGGAGGTATGCGTGAGGTCGAGTACAGAGGTTGTCTTCCAGCCTCAGAAATCTACAAAAGTCCACAAGTTCAATTTAATTCAAATTTGTCTGTGTGAGGTATCTTTTTTAATTCAAATTTCAATTTAATATCAGATAATCCTAATTGCTCAATTACTTCTATGAAAGTTAAACCTAAAACAGTTGTCACTTTCTTGCTAGTAAGACCATTTCACCAACATATGAAAATTAGACATAATGACACTAAGTGGAAGTGTTTAAATTTTGTTTTAATTGATCATAAAGAAGGGCAAAACATATATACAAAGTCTAAGGAAATAAAGTACAATCTGGTTAGCATTATATTGATTGGAATGAATACTAATTCGAGGTCATAGTTACGATTTCAGCTGAAGGATGTCAGACTTTGCAGTAGGATTCTGTCATTCTTTACAGTTCAAGAATTAAAAAACTGAATAATTTTACTTTCCACAGTAAAACATGTTATTTATCCAAATTAATATGTATTTTATTTCAAATGATGGATCAATTTTATCATTTAAAATTAGGGTAATCTTGTATCCATTTTAGTATTTTCTCCAAAAAAAATTCCCTCTCTGGATGGTTCCTATATGATGAAATCTATATATTGGGACAGAACTTGAAAAAATTTGTGAAAGCTGCAGATATTGATAGAAGGGATTACAGAATTCTGCAAGGTTGAAGCTACAGTTCTTTACAGAATAGAGCCTCGAAGCTGCAGTTCTTTACAGAAAAGTGCCTCCTACACTTCAAGAACTTCTAAACACAAAGGAAGGTTTTTTATTTTCATAATTAATGAGTACCCTCTTTTAATAAGAAATTGCTCTGGACTATCTAAAGTTGTGGTGTTTTTTTATGGCAGTTGATTGGGAGTTGTGAATAAGAAAGACTATTGTAGCTTCTAAGAGAGAAAGGCTTATAAAATTTGGGAGGAAAGAAGAAATGAAATCTCTTTGCAGGTACTTTCAAGTTCCTAACTTTTCTTTTTTGTTTTTTAATTTCTATGTATTCAAGTTCTAATCTTGTTCTTATTTCAAGAGGTTGTAATTTTCTAAGCTAAGATTATTGATTTGTATATATTTTATTGTCAATTAACTATAGATTAGCTCCATAGATTGAGGTTAAAGCTTTAAAGGACTTTTGAATTGAGCTTTTTATGCTTTTGTATTATGATGTATTGGATGGATATATTTTCTTTTATAGAATTTGCTGTTTTGGTGTGCTTTTGATAAGCAATAGATTGATATTTGTAGCCAAACGAGCTTTGTTTGTTGTATGCTTGCTGTGCTACCTACTTAGCATTCTTGTGCATATTCCTGAGATTTAGGAACTGTAGCATTACAAAGTTAAATTTAGTTTCCTACTCAGTTATAAAGTGATGGTTGTGGTCCAGCCTCGGTCACCATCTTATTTGTTAAGGATTGTCTATGTGTAGATCCACACTATAGTTTGGTTGTAGATATGTGGAAATTGGTTTCTGTTTGGCTCATGAATCAATACCAGAGATAGGATTTATTATTTTTGCCTTCTGACTTGTTTCAGATACTTAATCAGTAGTAAGCCAGTCATATTACTGTGTTTGGAAGCACTGAATTATACAGAAAACTTTTCTTTCTGCATGGTAGACTGAATGTAATTTATTTTTGAAATATAGATCTTAATATATTGAGTGCATATCTATGCATGGTAGACTGAATGTAATTTATTATTGGTTGCAGGGGGGAAGAAATTTTACACTACTGTTGATACTTTGACTCAACGAGAGCCTTATTCAATGCTTGCTACAATGTTCAGTGGTTGGCATACTGTGTGTCAGGATCCTGAAATGGTATTTAGTTTACATATTATTCCTTCAGATTTCATTTTATATTCCTTCAGCTTCGTGTGTTTACTTATGTAAGATGATATAATATATCTGATTTTCCATGTTTCATCTTCTTGTTACTCATCATAAGTGACTGCTGGCCAACCATAAATTATTGATTGCAGGGACTTATGGAGGAAATCAATGCTGTCTTAAGTAGAAAGTTAGATTTCGAGGTGTTAAACTTTCTGGCCTTGATCTTTCAAAACTGGTAATTTTTCACAACCTTGTGCTTGCAACAACAGTTTTGGTTTTATAAGAAAAATAATGAAAGTCTTGCAGTAGAATTTCACATTTTGGTTAGCCAAGATATGGTTTCTAGAGCAATATTTCTTCATTGAAAGAAGGAAAGCTTCATTTAATAAAGACAACACTCTTGCTTACTTTGTTTTTGAAGTTTCACTTAATATGTTTCTGTGGAATTGTAGGATTTGTCTTATGTGGACTTCATCCATGCTTGTCTTAGAGATGTATTCTTCTCACGTGCAAACCTACAGTGTGCCAAGTTCCGGGTAGGTATTGCTTTAAAGTAATGCATCTATTTACGATATAATAGTTTTTGAAACATTAATAATATTACATTATTGCTGTGTACTAATTCAGTACACAAGATATTGCTGGAAATGAATTAGAAGTTTTTTTAGGATGTTGAAGCTACCAGGGAAACTCTTTGGGTTAAGTTTGAATTTTGGGTAGCAAAATTGGTGTATAATGTTAAAAGTTTAAGGTAGTATTGTTCTCTGGTTTTGCCAGGGATTGGAATTGTGTTTTGTAATTTGTTAATTTACAATCCCCAAGTGTTTTGCATATTGTGCTTATTCATACCACATTTTCCTTGTATTAGCTTTACAATAAATACAAGTTTGTTTCTTTTGAAAAATAAATAAATAATAAAGGATTAAAGCTTGTTTATGTCTGTCTTGAAAACAGATTATTAATTTCCATGACCACTTGAAATTTTTATTCTGATCTTCTTATTTTGTTTTGCTTTTTGGGCTGGTGCTAATCTTAAGAGTGCAAACCTACAAGGCAAACTCTCTACACTCTGATAATCATTAAGTAACTGTCATTAGACACATCATCTTGATCTTAAACAAAGTTTCGTTTGTTATCAAAAACCAAAAATGTCATATATACAATTTGGCTCCACTCATGTATTTTCCTGTTGCATCATCTTGTATTTCTTGGTAATTGCATGTCTTTTTAATGTAAACTCTACTTTCATACAGATCCACCCTTTTTTCTTACTGTGATAAGAATAATCTTGAAAATCCCATACCTTGTTACCATTTTATTTGGTTTTATTTGTTATGGTGTCATGGGGATATGAATACTCTATACTACTTACTGTAAGGGAGATTGGATATATTAAATTTGACAAACTCTTCAGTGTTTTCTCTCATTTTTGCGGTTTCTCTCCTTTGGCCATGGATTTAGCTTGATTTTATCTTTTATTTCCAATTTCACTGCATCAGTTTTCAACTATCAAATAGGATGGTGATGAAAGTGAAAACACCACAACATCAGATTTCAGCTATCCTTTGGCTTAATACTATTATAGATCTCTGCATTGTTTATTATATTCTTTATATTGATCTTGGGTCAGAGTAACTGTAAACATCTTGTGTCACTTCTAAAAAAGTGTTCACAATTTATTTAAAAGATGATAATTTTCTTTGATATAAAAGATGTGGAGGATTTGTCCTACTTCATTTGCCTTCTTTTTATGATTGTTAATTTCCTATCCTAAGTAGTACTATCAATTTTTTTAGTACTCCTTGCCAACTTTTTTGTTTGAATAGTTTTCTTTTTTAGTTATTTTAATTTTAATTGCATAGTTTATCTAAGTTTGTAGAGTTTTCTTTTGCAGATGCATGTTTAATTGGTAGTAGTTTCTGGCATGGATATGATTGCTGATAATAAAGTCTTGTAAGTTGCATGTTACTTCCTCATCACGTCTGGACGTATACAAATGAGAATCTTTGCTATCATATTTGATAAATCTTTGTTTCTGTTTATTTAGGTCAGTGTTCTACAAGTGTCCAGCCTTCCATGTACACATTCCTAGACCACCAAGTGGAGTTCATTATCCAAATAAGGTACAATGGTTTGTATTTTTTATAGCAGTTAATATTCTAAATCTTGGAAGTTTAATGCAACATAATTCTATGCGGGACTTGAAAAGAGTTCTGAAATTTTACTAGATAAGGATATACAACTTTCTTCTATAGCATGTGCTTCCAAACAATTCTCATTGGAACTAATGAAAATAAATTTTGGTAAGGAAACCTTTGAAAATATTTTAATCTGAACTAGTTAATTTGGTGGTAGTAACTTAAGAGGGGTAGCTCAAATGGTGAGGCATGTAATTTACTCCAACAAGATCTGTTGTTCAAATTTTTCCTGGGCACCTACATAGCAATTGCTATGGTTTCTTGTTCAAATTTTTTAGGTCGAGAGCCTAGTTAAAAAAAAAAAAATTGGTGGTAGTAACTTTCATTACCAATGATTTATTTTTGTGTTTATGAATCAGTTTATTAACCTTGTTTGTTAGTTTTAGTCTGGACTCTAGAGTAATTGTTTGTGTGGCATTAATGATGCCTGGCATCTCAGCTTTATCAATTAAATTGTGTGATTGGATTGGAAAACAAACATTTGGTTTTGAGCACCAATGGCATCTTTTAACTTTTAAATGACCCGATTTTTACACCTACCTTTTAATTTGAGACAAAGTGTTGATGGAAACTTTTCAATGAGAAAACTTACTTTATTTGATGCTCCCAGTTTCTCTTGCTTTGATTATAAACGCATGTATATAATACACACACACACAAACACAAATATATAATTTGGGTCAAGTTGATTTTTGGTATTATGTTTATGCAGTCTATCATCAAGAAGCATGTTAAACCCACACCATTTTTTTGGCATGAGAAGTCTGCTGTTGTTGGACGGTTGCATTCTTTAAGGTGAGAAGGCCCTAATATTATCTTTTTATAGAACAGATTTTGCTTGTAGTATAATTGCATGGCCAGCTGATAAAGTTATAATTAGGTAATTAACTTTTTTTATGTACTCTTTTAGTTTACTATAACTTTAAGTTGAAGCATTACTTATTTAAATTTTGTTGTAGCTAAACAAATGGACTCACAACAAAGACAAGTGCACAAAGGATGATGAATTGAAGGATGGAGCAAGTTTCACGCATGGTTTACTTTTGTGTATCTTGTAATGTTTCTATTTTTCATTTTTGAAGTAAAAATTGTTCAAGATTATAAAACTTTATTATGTTATGCTTTCAAACTTAAGTTAGAACTAAGATCTCATGAAGTAGACACATTCATAGTTTGAATTAGTTATTGTTTAATGTAATACTTATGGTTTATCAATCTATTGAGAATTACATTTTATGATTAATTTTGAATTTTTTTTTATCAAAATACAATAATGAAAATCTTTTAATTAAAAAAAAAACCATATAAGTATATTTATCAAAATAAAATTTAAAATTTTATTACTATATGTTATGATTTAAAAGCATATTATAAGCGTAAAAAATCGTTATGGTTTATATAATATAACAAACTAAAAATGTTATCAAAATAATCAAATGTAACAGTTGAAAAGTGTTATGAAAAAAATACAAGATTAAACTTCAAATTTATAATCAAAAACTCTATCTAAATGTTATTATTTGAATATTATAGCACCTAAAATTGTGTTATTGAATAGTTTAAGATAACACCGAACATAACATTCAAAAAATGTTATAGAAAAGACTGGACTTTTAATAACATGGGCTACGTTAGCATTTTCAGAAGTGCTATCAATAGTCCCCGATAGCACTTTTTAAGTGTTATGAATACTGTTTTTTCTTGTAGTGATTCATGATTAATTCCTAAAACCTGACAAATGAAGTGTAGTCTAATCAATAGGAAAGGTGGATAATGGGCCGCACGGCCCAACCCAGTTGTGGGTGCCTGAACACGCACGTTTATGCTGCGTGTCCGAGAATTCAGGTATATATCAGACACGTGATGTCTGATATATGCACGTTTACATTGCATGGTTGACTTTATAAAGGGTCACAGCTTCCAGCTCAGGCTCGTGCCTCGAGCTGGATGCCTTCTTAACCCGCGGTCTTCATACCTCTGACTCGACTCCTTAGTAATCTTAATAAACTTTTGGCTACCTCGAGCTAAAGAGGTAGGACCTGATAACAGCAGCTCCGGCCACGTGGCATCCACGTAGCTGAGATATGGCATCTGAGATATAATTATGCCATATCTCAGCTCGCTAATAGCCCGTGGAAAATTAGGGCGTACAAAATGTATAATTATAAATAAAATGACTCGCATTATTATTGTAATTAAGATAAAAAAAAGGGTACTAAGTGTAAATTTTCCTTATTTATCTCCATAAATATTTATTTTAAAAAAAATTAAAACATCTTTGAAACTCACTAGCATCATTGAAATGTCAACGAAAGAAAGAGATATTTGTCTTATTTGTATTTCCATAGTATCAATCAAGAGATATTCCATTAATTTAACATACCTCAAAACCCTATTAAAAAGACTAACTAAACTCTTAGAAGGGTTATACTACTTTTTAGAAAGATTAATGCTAGACACACACAAAAATTATACTATTTAAACATAATGTGTGATTAAAATTAATTACATTGTATGTAAATATTGTGTACAACTTTTATGTGCCCTTATTATTATTACTCTTGTATTATAATAGTAATATAATTATCTCTTTCTCTATATGTTCATATGTTATTCTAGACTTCTAGTTATACTTTATTCCATCCACACAAATCACCTAGATTATGTTAGATAGTCTCACATCAAAGTTTATAATAAATTAATACCATTTATAAGAGTATGATTTACTTTACTCATTACTAATTGGTTTTGAGATGGAACTTTATATTACTTGGACCTCTCACCCATGCTTATATTTTCTACAATTATTGTTCACATATACTTCTAAATAGGCCTACACACAAGGCCCGACACACCTAGCCCATCCAAAGAACCCGTCCGATGCGATAGGCCCAAACCCGTTGCTCGAAATTCAAAAGACAATTTGGATTTAGCTCACTCAATTCGAATGTATTTCAAATCGAATTTCAGTGGGACTTTTGAGATTTTTGGATTTTGGGTGAAACTCGAACCAAATAATAAGTTTTTTTTTTCTAAAGTATATAATATATATTTGAAAATAAAAAACCCTCTATTTTCTTCTCTTTCTCTCATTACCCAGCCGACATCACACACAATCTGACCCTCTCCCTTTCTATCTCATGCTTTCTCGACTATCGATCCTTTCTCCTCCACGTCTCTCTAGTTGGTGACCATAGGTGACTTGGGATGTATCCCTCCCAAACTCTCTCGTTGGTGCCTTGGTGGTGGTGCGTGTTGCAGACAGTTCTCCTGCCATCAGCGGCAGCGTAGGTGGAGTAACTCCCCTCCCATCCCACCACAATTTGCTTGCCCAATCATATTTTATGATTAATGTTTGTATGTGTGTATGATAGGATTAGGATATGATTTGATTTGTGTATATGTATTTTGATTTGATTTTTGATGAGAATATTTGATTTCTACCATTGATGCCTGTTTAAGATTTCAAACTTCACATGAATCCAACTACACCCGTTTGACTACAACCAATTTGAACCTGAGCCAAATTCGAGACTCTTTCGAACAAATTCGATTATTATTTTCTCAAATCCAAACCTACCAAACCCGAACATGAGCACCTGAAATACAAAAAATGTAACGCCCCACGTCACTGTGGTTGCTTCCTGGAATGACGACTCACCCTACAAACCAACACAAGTCTTTCCAACGTGATTTGTCCTCACTCACACGTCTCATGGGAAAACTTCCCAGGAGGTCACCCATCATAAGATTGTTCCAGGTCAAGCATGCTTAACTTTAGAGTTCTCTAGTGACGGGCTACTGAAAAGAAGATGCATCTTGTTGGCATAGGTAATACCCATCAATCTATTTAAGTCATATTCAACTGTGTAGTCTCATACATACATAGTCTTAGAAGCATCACACTTGAATTCCCTAGGTGATGTGGGATTACACAACTTTTACCTAATCTTTCCCCCTGTGGATCACGAGATTCTAACTGTCACAATCACCCACCCTTAGGGGTCCAATGTCCCCGTTGGCCACATTTCCGGCTGGGTCAAGGCTTTGATACCATTTGTAACGCCCCACATCACTATGGCTGCTTCCTGGAATGACGACTGACCCTACAAACCAACACGAGTCCTTCCAGCATGCTTTATCCTCACTCACACGCTTCCTGGGGAAACTTCCCAGGAGGTCACCCATCATAAGATTGCTCCAGGTCAAGCATGCTTAACTTTAGAGTTCTCAAGTGACGGGCTATCGAAAAGAATATGCATCTTGTTGGCATAGGTAGTACCCATCAATCTATTTAAACCCTCTTCAACTGTGTAGTCACATACCTACATAGTCTTAAAATCATCACATTTGATTTCCCCAGGCGATGTGGGATTGCACAACTTTTACTCAGTCTTTCCCCCTGCGGATCATGGGATTCTGACTATCACACAAAAACCCGCTTGATGTGCAGCCCTACTTCTAAACACTTTCACATTTATAGTCATTCTTTTCGCATACTACAATCACTACTAGAAGAAGAGGCTTTAACTTCGGTTCCTACACATAATAATCCTCTGGAATAACAAAAAACTGAAGTTAAGGCCTTTACATGACTTTTTACTTCGATTTTGGGTGTCCCGATTCAAGGGAAATATGCTACAACTTCGGTTTATATAAAAAAAAAAAAAACAAAATCATAACTTCAAAGAACAAGGGTCGCGTTTGGTTAGGTGGAATTGGGAACTTTTAACTTCTGTTGTTAGCTAATAACCGAAGTTAAAAGTTATTTTTAGCTTCAATTATTAGCTAAGAACCGAAGTTAAAAGTCACCAATTCCACTTAACCAAACGCGACCCTTGACTACTTTTAACTTCGGTTATTAGCTAATAACCGAAGTTAAAAGTCTTTAATATTACCCTAACCCTTGACGCTTCAGGTCACTTATCCACAATTACAACAGAGGAAAAAACGCAGAACCTCCATTTTCACAGTACGAGAGATGAGGGTTTCGCCATTTTCCACCATTTTTTCTCCTCTTTCATCATTTTCATCCATTTTTCTTATTAAAAAACTGAAATAGATCATAGGAACTAGTTTATTTTCATTGTTGAGAGAAAAAGTGGAGTTTGGCCATGTGTTTAAAAGAGGGTCGACCATGGATGATTTTGCCGAATTTTGACTGTATTTTAAGCATTCAAAGGTGTTTATGAACTTCATATCAGGTATGGATCACTAAATTTTTGTTTATTTGTTTGATATTTTTTTTACATTATTATGAATTTATTTGTAATTTCTTTAATATATAATGAGTTTATTAACTATAGAATTTATGAGTTTCTAATCTTGATTTAGAAGTGATTTTGAGCATTAAAAAATGTTTGAGTTTTTTTATTTTATATATTATAATGAATTTATTTATAATTTTCTCATTTCTTTATTCATTATATTATTCTATAAAATACTAATATTTATAATAAGTTTTGTCTTAAATCATGTGTGTTTGCCATTGTCACAAGTTGATTTTTGCTGGTTAATTAAATTATATATGTAAACATTGGTAAAATTTCTTGTGGTTTAAATTTGATGCTTACTTTGCTATAGAAACTTTGTTGTGTATACACTAAAAATTATATGTAATTAAAATTTATAATAATTATATATGTTACTAAGTTTGATTGTTTTTTTTTTAAATTTTGAGGAGGGTTGTTCTTTTGGTGGTATTTTGCTTTTCAATTTGTGGTGACTATCTTGAAGATTATAAATTAGAGGTGAGTGAATTTGTTATTTTTATTTATTAATATTGCAACATTTACTTATAGAATTTGAGTTAAAATCATTTAGTATAAATTAGGTTTGATTTTTGTTGAATTTGTAGGTTATTTTTGAAATTGGGATATGTTGTATAAATATAAACTCCGTCCAATTTTTTTTTAAGATTTATTAATTAAGTATGTTTTTTATATATAATATTATTTTTTTGTCAATGGAGCCCTCATAGATAAAACATGTTTATTTTTTTATAACTTATTTTGTTTAATATAAATTATAAAGTAATTATATTTATTATTAGACCTATTTTATTTATATGTAAATTTAATTTTATAACTACTTTTCTTAGCTTTGTGTATATATGAAAACTTTAAAGTAGAAAATTTGCATGAATATATAAAATATTTAATTTTATAAGGTTTGTAAATTTTATATAGTTTTGATATATATTAAATGAAAATAATTTATATAATATAAAATTAAATAGAATTATATATAATAAAATTTTGAAATTTGGATAAATAATAAAAAAATTCAGATTTTACAAGTGGACTTTAACTTCGGTTATTTAGAAAAAACTGATATTTAACTTCTTTCTTTTTCAAAGGGTTTATACCTTTTTGGACTCTGTGTTTTTTCTCATTACCTGTTTGGACCCTGTGTTTTGACAAATTATTTTTTGGACCCTATGTTTTGTACAATGATTAAAATAGAATCCTAAACCCGATTTTGGTCAATGTTTTCTCAACTAAAATCATAAATAATTTACCAAACTAACAATTCAGAACAAAAATAAAATCATTATGCTTGAAAACTGTGTTGTTATATTCACTTTTTTCTTCATCAAAATTGAGTTTAGGATTCTATTTTAATCATTTTACAAAACATAGGATCCAAAAAGTAATTTTTCAAAACACAGGGTCCAAAAAAACACAGGGTCCAAAAATGTATAAATCCATTTTCAAATAACCAAAATTAAAGGTTGCTTTAAACTTTTTGTTTTTTTGTGACTTTTAACTTCGTATGGGACCGAAGTCTAATAGACTTAAAAGCCGAAGTTAAAGCCTCGGCTCTTGGTAGCGATTCCATTATACATATTCTTACGAATCATATCTTTACTTTAGTTATCTTCTAAGTTCCAACTCATGATTGGGTTAACGGTTTTCACTCGTTAAGACTCATGTTTTTAATTATAGTGGATTGAGTTCGTGGAGGAGCTGAAACTGTACGCAGGTTATATTGACCGAACCAATATGAATCCTTGTGTGTTTTGTGTGATCTAATCGTTACAATTATCCATATATAGTTGACTTGATGGAGCATCGAGCATGGAGCATCGTGTCGAGTTGGGTGTTGTAATCATCAATTCATCACAGCACGAAGAATATATATAGCAAGGGACACCTGGAAAACCACTGCCAAAATAATGGTTAAAACAGATGTCGCTATCCCAAATAATGCTGCTGTGGTTGCCAACTACAACTCTCATATACACAAACAAAAACAGTAAAAAGAAAAAGAAAAAGAAAAAGAAAAAGTTCATTAAAGAGACATATGCATCGACATATTCTGCATTTGCTGATGAATCTTTGGCCCTGGAAATTGGTGGGCTCTCTCAAAAGGGTTGACTGGTGTCATCTATTCCAAAGTGATTTAGCAATAGAATATATAGCTGGAGTTGGCAAAGAAAACAAATCCCAAGTGAATATATATATATATATATATTGAAGGGAAAATCGTGTTGTTTCGTTCGTAATTAGGTGAGCTGTATTCATCTATATATATATGGGAATTTCACAAGATTAGATTTAGATTAGCCGTGGCCGTGGCCGTGGGGATGCTAGTGCTCTAAAATAAGTAATGGAATAATTCATTTCTTATATAGGTTAGGGGTGTTTATTGGTCGTTTTTGGCAGGTTGGGTAGATTTTTGACAAACTCAAATTTATAATTAAGTTAATACTTTTCAAAATTGGAGTTCAACTTATATTGACCGAAATTTTTTTTCTAAAAAAATTATTTTTTTCTATTTTTTTTATTATTTTCTCTATTGTTAGTTTGTATTTGTAACTAAACTAATTATTACTTTAAAATATATGATATTTTATAAAAAAAATAATAATTTGAATTTAATTTTATACATGTATAATTAATAATTAAATAAATATAAAATTAAAAAAAGTAGGCAAATTCTTAATTGGGCGGGTCGGGTTATATTAAGGGATTGCCAAAAATTTCAACCCGTTTAATATAATAATTGGGCGATTTGAAATGAAGGTCGGGTTTTTCAAGCCGCATTTTTATTGGTTTTTTCAGATTAGTTTGAGTGGGTTATAAGGATTCGGCAAGTTGCAAATTTTTTGCACTACCCTAATCTAGGCTTCTTATTAGGGGTTTCTGCCTTTTGTGTTTTTGTGGCTGTGTTTTTAGGTTTTATGCATGTTTTTTATTACTGTGTTTTTTTCTATCTTTTCTTTCATTGTTTTTTATGCTTTATGTTGAGTATTTAGTATTTTTTTCTGATTTTTTTTATCTCATTTAGATTTTGGGATTGGATTGGTACATTTTGTCCATCTTATTATTTTTTAATTTTAGTATTGGCAAATGAACAATTTGTAATTCAATCCTATCCCAATATCCAAATGTGATCTTAATATAGTATAATCAATTTCTAAGATTCAAGTTTAAAAACATTTTGTAAATAGTATTGCTATTTGGTACTCTATGATTGTTCCCATAATATTTATTAAATTAAAATATCTGGGACCCGATATTAGATTACACTATAGTGATACGTCAACTCCTTATAATGTTGGACACCAATAGTATCCCTTAGCAATTCTCTAAGTAAGAAAGAAATATAAGATTGGAGGACCTTTATTTCCTTTAATATTATTAGTTACAAATAAGGGTAGATAACCATTTGGTACCTGTGTTTTTGCAAAGTATCATTTTAGTACTATTTGTTTTCAATAATGCTCATATGATATCATGTAGTTTAAAATTGTGCATATTTGATATCACTACAACAAATATGAGTAAATATTACGGTAAAATATAACATAATTTTTAAAACGCTATTGTTGAATAAGTAAATGAAAACACGGAGTAAACAACAAATGAAATTCAGGCGCCAAATAAAATAGTAATATGGCGCCTTTACTTCGTCCCCTCCTTTTAATTCACAATCTGATTATATAAAATCAGAAAACAAAAGAAAAACAAAAAGCTCTCTTTCTGAAATGGAACCTCTCTGCCCTAACCGTTCCGACTCTCTCTCGATCTCTTTTCTCTCTGTTCTTCTCCCTCTATTTCTTTCACATGGTCGACGGGTGAATGGAAGTGTGCAGGGGCTTCTCTCGGAAACTAGCTTTGGAGAGGGACAGTGCGACGACATCATTCTTCAACGGTAACTCTCTCTCGCTCTATCTTTCTCTCTGAGCTACTCTAGTGTTCAATCTTTCTTTCTTTCTCTCTGTTTGTTGCAGGTGTGTAACAAGGTGGTGGAGGCCCACGACTTGGGTCGTGTGACACGGAGGCTTGACTCGTGGTTCTACGGCGTGGCTCGCTCATGGGTGCGACGGTGCTTGCGACGGTGGTTTATTCGACGGGTTTGACTTTAGTGAGGTTATTCTACAACATTTATGGGTTTGATAATTGTTTTGAGTTTCCAAACTCATGTTATGCTTAGGCACAGTATGATGCCTCCTTTCTCACATTTTAGTTTTCATAAAGTACAATTACTAAGTACCTGTGATAGTTTATTTATAATGTCTTATTGATACATGATTTGAATTTTTACTTGTGCACCGAAGATTCTTTTTGTTGCACTTGTAAGTTATTGTTTTGATGAGCCACATTGTGCTGAGTGTTAGCTGGGATATAGGAATTGGCCAGCATGTGAAGGATGTCTGGGATATAGGAATCTTACTTTTTGTTTGAATAAGTATAAATGCTTAGATGAGATTATATATTAACAAAAAAATTTAATGTCTATTTGCAATCATAGAAAAAATGGGTTCTTGCAGTACTATAAGAAGAGCAAGAAATGTAAAGATTCATTTATTATGTTCTTGTGCAATTTGGTCTTTCTGTGTCAGAATTTAGCTCATGTTCAGTATACAAGAAAGCAAGGTAATTAGCATGCTCTTTGGCTTTATCCTTTTTTTGTTTGTAGGTGATTTGCCTGTTGTGATTTCATGCGCTAGTGTAGCTCTAGCAGATGCAGGGATAATGATGTATGACCTTGTAACTTCAGTTTCAGTGGTAAGTATCTTGCTCAGTGTTTTTTCCTTACTTTCTATTTAGTGTTCATAAAAGATATCATATCACCCTCTTTGGGCATTCTCAAGCCATTTGTATCTTGTTTTAGTCCAAGTTAGCCTTCTACCATCTTTTCAAAAGGGTGGCTTGCATACATAACCTGTAAGAGAAATGAGGTTTTTATAAATGTGTTGTTATAAGAAAGTCAAATTTATGTGATTGGTGATCATTTTTCATGTTTTACAATATTGGCTTGTCAGCAAATATTGCTCATCTTTTAACCCAATTTTGAGGAAAAGTTGTTATTTTTTTCTTCATGCTTTAGTTTGCTAGTAATTTTTTCCATTTAGCTGAGCAAGAATACAAGAAAGAGCAAAGAGCTTTTATGTGTTAAGAGAGAAACTTTTGAGAGCAAAAATGTTGTGAAAGTGTTGGTTCTTGCTGCGTGTTGAAGATCCTGTTTGAAAATTTCTTGTTCTTAATTCGTTTTTGTTCATAACAGTTTGTTTAATTGTTTAAGTGTTAGTTTGAGATAAGTTTTATTATTTGTTCTAAGGTGTCATTACAGGTGCTGCATTGTCCTTTTCAATGTTTGTTGTTGGTCTGCTGCTTTCATCTAATCCTGATGCCACGGGAGACCTGGTGCAGGTTCCAAGCATGCTGTTTCAAGGTTCTTTGCTTCTTGGGCTCATAAGTAGAGCCACTCTTGGTTATGCGTATGTCCCTGTTTTCTTTTTCAATCTTCATTATGCCAAAATAATAGTTTGTTTATTATTCAAAAGAGATCTTAATGAGAGCCTGCTAAGTCTTATTTCATCTTTTGGTGATGTTGTAATTTAAATTAAAGTCCCTGTTCTTTGTCTATTATCACATTTATGATTAAACTTGTACCATTATTCTTAGGCATCATCTTTGGGTATTCTGTTTTTTATATTGGTTTTAGATTTAGAGTTTTTGTGTTTTATGTTTCTGTATATAGTTTGTTTGTTTATCCTAGTTGTGTTTACTGTTTACAACATGCTATACATGCTGCTAGTTTTGGGAATTTTGTTTCTGATAGTGGTGTGCTATGCAGCCTAGTTTTGTTTTCTGGTTTATCTTCTTCTGTATCATTGGCTTAGTAATATAATCCATTTTGTATTCTTTGGTTTGAGACACTATAAGCATAAAAAATAAAAGTATTCAGATTGAGTTTTTTTGTTCTTCAGAATGAGTGGTTTGCTTGATTGGAGAGTAATAGATGGCACGTGAGGTGGAAAGCCCCTCTGTTTTGACTCAATCCTCATTTCAGATGCCCATTCCTCTCTTCTCGACACTGTTCGGTATTGAAAATTACCAAGTTTTAATATTTATATTGGCTCTCTTTATAAACTCAGTATGTTTTGAATTTGTGTATGAGTTTTTATGAAGCTTGAATCTGTGTTTTCCTTTCTATTTGAATTGGAAAATAATTTTCAACATGGCAAGCAACTTTGTTTAAAACTGTACTTCTACAGGTGTGTACATGATGTAATTGTTTCTTCATTTCCTTTGTGTCTTGTTCTTCAAATAGTTTTAAATATATGTGTTTACTTTCTTTACTTCAGTAGGTAGGATCATTTATATATATTTTTTAATTTTCTTTTTGTTCCTTTTTTGAGGATATGCTCTTGCTGCTCTTCTCTTATTACTTTGTGTGTGTTTCAATCATAAAAATATTGTTTTGTCTTTGAAAAAACTAGTATAAATGAAAGGAGACAAAAACGAAGTTGTTTGAAAAAACTAGTATAAATGAAAGGAGACAAAAACTAGCATAAATCTGGGTCTGTCTTCTATTCTGGTACTTCTGTTTCACAAGCTCAATAAATTTTCTTGCTCCTTTTAGTAAAATTTGTGTGTTTCATGGTTCCATTGTTTGCCTGAATTCTTATTTATACGTATACTTGAATCAGTGAGGGAGCAGTATAAAAAAACTCATGACTTGTTGTCTTCTCAGTATTCTTATGAGCTTCTTCTGCAATTTCTGCATAAGTCTCAATCTACCACTGTACTTGGTATTATCAATGAGCATATCAACTTTCAAGGTACATGTTTCTTCTTTTACCGCTTATGTAAAAATGCTTCCTTTATTTTTATATGATGTGTAATGTATGCATGTGTACTGGTTTGCAGTTTCTCTTGGACAGCCCAACTCAATTTCTGATGATGCGGAGGCTGTTACATTGACTGGCAGCAGCCAGGATGCAGTCAGTCAGATTAATCAGAAGGAAATACATTGGGGGGTGAGTCAACAAAGTTATCTTGTTTCAATCGGGTTTGCTTTTTTCTGTTACCCCCTCTTTGTGCTCTAAGTATTACACTTATGATCCATTGATTCATGTTGGTATGTTGAAGTTAAAATGGAATCTAAATGTCTTTTATTCATTCCTTTTTCATTTGTCTTCTGATCTCAGTATTTATCACATGTTTTTCCCTTTTTCATTTTCATTCAAAATTATTTAGGAATGATAAGCATCATTCTTCTTTTCTAAATTAATTATTTAAAACTTGGTCAACCTACAGAGAGTTATTTAGTAGCCTAAAAGAGGTTTTTTTTTTTCTTTCTATATGACAGTTTCCCATATATGTTTGTTAGTAATAGGAAATTTAAGTAGTTGCCATATTTTTATAGTTGCCGTCAGATATGAGGATGCATATTTTTAGCTTTTGTATAGCTTGAGGAACATAGTTTATGTATATTGGTTTTGTGTGAATGTGACTATTCTCGATAGTTTAAATAGATCTTTTTATGATGGAATATGTTGTTTCCAGTTTTAATTCTCTCTGCCAATCGAAGTCTTTAAGAGGGATTTAGTCTTAGTGTTTGCATACCTATGATGTTTATTCTAGCAAAAAAAAAGGAAATCTACCACTGTTTTTGTAATGTTAACTTTTGATCTAGGTTATTTGATTAATCTTTTATTTTGTTGCTTCAGTTCAGTAGAGGTTGAGCAGTTTATACTTGATGACTTGAGAAACCATGTACAGCTGAGCAGTGTTGCTCTGCCATCCGTTAATTTTTATACATTTATCAATGCACATAATGGGTATTGTCCTCAATTTTTTTTCGGTTCAACATTATCTTTCTGTTTTAGTAAAAAAAAATTTCTCAATTTCTTATCTTCCTGTTTATCTTTTTCTAGTTTAAACTGTTCAACTATACCCCCTGACGGGTCATTGGTTGCTGCTGGATTTTCAGATTCATCGCTGAAGGTTTTTTCTTGATTACATTTTCGTTGCATGTGACATGTCAATTGTTTGTGTTTTCTACTAAATTTGGTACACATTGTGCAGATTTGGGATATGGCAAAGCTTGGGCAACAGGCTGTTGGTAGTAAGTCAATCCTCTGTTTCTACTGTGTTGAGATATTCTTGTACATAAATCAAAGTTAAAAAAAGATATGCACGTGTTTTACAGTGTATAAATTAGTCTAGGATATATAGAAACACAATTTAAGCCTTCATAAATTGCTAGGTTTTTTCGGCTGTAAGTGCAACAAACATTTGGTTAAAAAATTGCTGGCAGTCATGGAGTTAAAGGCTAGTTAAGGATGGTAATATCTCTTTAGGTTTATTAAAGCTATGTTAGTTTGTTGAAAAGTATGTTTTGTTTATTCTGTATTCTGTATTTTGGTCAAAGCATATCTTATTTTTAAAATACTGTTGCTATTAGCTGTTTTGCAGGGTGACGATGATGCAAATCCAAATGAGTTTGGTTCAAATGGAGGAAAAAGACCCTATACCTTATTTCAGGGGCACTCAGGACCAGTTTATTCAGCTTCTTTTTGAGTCCTATGGGAGATTTTATACTTTCCTCTTCAGCCGATTCAACAAGTACAGTCATTTATTCTCTCTCCCTCTTTCCCTCTTTGTTTTGTTTATGAAAGAATTACATTGTTTTCGTGCAGTTCGGTTATGGAGCACTGAACTAAATGCAAATCTTGTTTGCTACAAGGGTCATAATTACCCAGTATGGGATGTACAGGTATATCTCATCATTTTCAGTTGTAAATTGTTCATATTAGCAGTTCTTTTGCATCTCTGCTGTTGATTTGACATGAAATGAGTGGCCAATATATATATGTGTGTGTGTGTGCATTCTCCTTTTTAGTTTCCTTTCTTGGCCACTTAAACATTTGCCCTCTATTTGGAATTTGGATTCTAGATTCTAGGATGGAAAAATGAAAATCCAAAAGATTTTTTTCTCTCTTGTTTGGATTCAAATAAAAATTGAGATTTTTTTTCTCTCTTGTTTGGATGCAATTTTCTAAAATTTATAACTTTTATAAATATATTGAATAAGGTGTTATACAATTTTAGATTTTCCTCTACTTTACTTTTTTTTCTCTCAAAAAGAATTTGCTTCTTTAAATTCAAGTTAAAAAAAAAAAGCGATATTAGGGGTATTGGTTTTACTTTTGTACCTATTCAATTACTTGTGTTATTACTATTTTCTGCCATACAATTGTTTTGACTTCTTTACTTTGTCTCTTCTCTTTCCCTTCACCACATTAAATAATGGTCATCTTTCCTTAGTAATGATTTTAATGTTATATAATAACTTCTTTGGTTATGAATTCTCGGAGCAGTATAGTCCTGTAGGACACTATTTCGCTAGTGCATCACACGACCAGACAGCAAGGATATGGTCTATGGAAAGAATACAACCTTTGCGAATAATGGCAGGGCATTTATCTGATGTTGATGTTAGTTTCTCTCTGACTTTATTACGTGTTATAAAAGGGAACTAGTATTGCTTTGATGTTATTTATATTGTTGAACAACAACAACCTTAATCCAGAAGAGTGCTTTAATGTTGTCTAAACTTACTGATCTAGTCTAGTTCTTATACACTAATTCTGATTGAGGTTTCATTTATCATTATCAGTGTGTGCAATGGCATGCCTATCTCATTTCCCTTGTATTGAAGCATTTATCTATCTCATTTCAACATTTCATGTTTAAGGTGTAAAATTTGAGCCTCTCTCTGTCATTTTAGATTTTCTCTAGAAATCCAAGTGTCATCTTTTTTTTCTGCAATTTTGGGTAAAATCTGAATCTCATATTATAATTGTAGCTCTCTCTATAAAATTGTCTACTATATTCATATCTATGTTAATGAAGCAACTAGTAAATTGTTGAATCTCATAGTAAATACTTGACCTGCCTTTGCTCATTGGCTAAGCCTCTTCACTGTCACTTCCTTTCCATCTCTTAGTGCCCCCTGCAAATAACCATTTTGTTTTTGTGTAATCCTATATATGTTGACTTCTTTTTGTGTCTTCTGTTAAGTGCATAATAGCAAGCATATGAACCAAGAACTACTATCACAAGACATGATATAACAACAGCTACCAATGCAAACTAAATCAGTATAATAGCTTTTTGATGCAAGGATAGTAGTTTTAGTTTCTTGTTCCCAGATGTTGTTTCTTAATATTTGAGTTGTTTAAAATATGGTTTGAGTTGCTCCTTTTTGGGCAAGTGTTTTTTCTCTTTAGTGAAGATAAAAAATATTATGAAATGCTTGGTCCTGGTGCTTGGAGCTTGTTTTTTCACCCTGAGCTTGTGAATTTATTTTAAGTGGGAATGTTTCTCTGCTTTGTCCCAAGATCTTCTATTCATGTTTAGTTTTGGTATTTGGGAATTTCAGCTATGCTAATGAAATATAAACATGGATAGAGATATGGAGTTTTGCTTTGCATAAGTCATTCATTAGTCTTGTAAATCAAAATGCATTCCATGCCAATCAGATTCGTTTTGTTTATGAATGTCCTAAAATTGTGCCTAAAATATAGCTGCTTATTTGAATATTTGTGGAAAGGGATAATGCTGTTTATTTGATACAATGAAAGACCACATTCTGAATCTCTTTGTAAGATCTTAACAAGTTTTTCTTAAGCTATTTTTGCAGCTAATGTTACTGATTGAGGTTCACTAATTGATTATCATATCTAGTATCAAGAAAGACTACATGTTAACATTTTCTTGTGCAATAGTGACAACTTTTATTTATACATTTTTCTTTTTTGGGAGTTTCCAACTTTCATGTTTAAGCTATATTAGGGTTGATATTTAGTTAAATATAATACTAATATGTTTCAGTCACTACACATTATATGTATGTATGTACGTGTGTATATGGTTTTTCTCTGTTTTCTTTTGATTAATTTTGTCATTTTATTCAGCTCTCATTTTGCTAATTTTTTGTGGAAAAGTTTGTAATTAATATGCAACTTATATGAGCATAGAAGAGGTCTCTTTGACTCACTGGATTAGAGAGTGATAGATGCCAAGCTTTTGAACTATTACCATACTGTTTATTTGACTAAATTTTGCAGTGTTTTAAAAAATTTCAGAGCAACATCATGAGGAGGTTTGCCTTGGAAACCTGAGGAGATTTCAATTTAGAGAGCTTCAGATGGCAACAAATAACTTCAGCAGCAAGTACTTGGTTGGATGATGAATTGAAGGATGGAGCAAGTTTCATGCATGGTTTACTTTTGTGTATTTTGTAATGTTTCTGTTTTTCATTTTTAAAGTAAAAAATGTTCAAGATTATATTACTTTATTATGTTATGCTTTCAAATTTAAGTTAGAACTAAGATCTCATGAATTAGACATATTCATGGTTTGAATTAGTTATTGATTAATGTAATACTTGTGGTTTATCAATTTATTGAGAATTACATTTTATGATTAATTTTGATTTTTTTTTTATCAAAATACAATAATGAAAATCTTTTAATTAAAAAAAAACCTTATAAGTATATTTATCAAAATAAAATTTAAAATATATTATCTACACTAAAGTAACAAAATTTTATTACTAGACTTTTAATATGTTATGATTTAAAAACATATTATAAGCGTAAAAAATCGTTATGGTTTATATAATATAACAAACTAAAAATGTTATCAAAATAATCAAATGTAACAGTTGAAAAGTGTTATGAAAAAAGTACAAGATTAAACTTCAAATTTATAATCAAAAACTCTATCTAAATGTTATTATTTGAATATTATAGCACCTAAAAATGTGTTATTGAATAGTTTAAGATAACACCGAACATAACATTCAAAAAATGTTATAGAAAAGACTGGACTTTTAATAACATGAGCTACGTTAGCATTTTCAGAAGTGCTATCAATAGTCCCAGATAGCACTTTTTAAGTGTTATAAATACTGTTTTTTCTTATAGTGTATTCTAAACTCAAATTTAATTAATAAAATTTTACCAATTTAATCAAACTGCTGTCAATTATGTAAGTTCTAAATTTAAATTTAATTATTTAATTACATATAACTGATGACAGTTTGATCATATTGACAAAATTTTATCTATCAAATTTAAGTCTAGGATATCAAATATGTATAATTTTAAAATACAGGATACCATATGAGCATTATTGAAAACAGAGGGTACCAAAATTATACTTTGCAAAATCATAGGGTACCAAATGAATAAATTCCCTACAAATAATTATAAAAAACAATATACAATCTTTTATAATTAACTTATAATCCTTAGGGGAAAAAAGAACTATATGTACATAATATATCTTGTTCATATAAATTTTGTGCGAATTATTCTTATAAATTATTTAATTATGTTCTTAATCATTACAAGATAAAAAGTATTGCAGAATTAGTTATTAATTAGCTGTAAGCTTCCCTAGAATATTGCTATACATTACATATACATATATATGCAGAATCTTCTTATGCTGTGAAATTAGACAATGACCCACTCCACTGAATAATCTGAATAAAATATGTAATGCATTATTTATTTATTTTGAGAAAGGCGTATTATTATTTATTTATTTGTGATCTATAAAAACGTTGGTCAGATAGTGTGCACTGAGGTATTCAATAGATGGTCGTACATGTGAAAAGTTGACTAGTAGTATTAACTAAATTCTATAGGTGAAATTGGAACAGGACTTGGTCAACTCTCACCTATATTCATATAAATAAATATATATATATATTTATATTATTTTCTAATTAAACTACTTTTTTTAATACTCTCGTACAGTTTCTTTTCTAAAAGAACATTCAACGGCCGGGTATACAGTTCCATCTTAAATAAATTTAAAAAATTATATATATATTGTGAGCTACTACAACACATACATCTACTTTTTTTTTTATCACATTTGTCCATTTTTTTAATTTTTACTATCTAAATAAATATAATTTCAATTTTTTTTTTATGAAAATATACATCGTAGTTATTTAATATATTTGCAAATTTATAAGAAATTATAAATAATTTACGAAGCTGAAAATAAAGTTCAAACTGTCAAATTTTACACGCGCACACAAAAAAAGAGGCACGCGTGCAACAGACAGTTAAACTCTGTTCTAGATAATTACAATATTTACCGTCATACAAATTTGTTTGGAATTATATATATTCAAGTGCTAAAAATAGAAAAATGATACACCAATATTATTAAAAATTAGATACATTATAGTCATTCCTTGTATATTTTATGACAATGCAATATACTAGTTTCTACATAATTATTTCTAAATTGTATGAAAAAAAAAGTTCATTACATCATGGCTTGATGATGATATATTTGACATTCTTCTTATAATAGTGGATATGATGCTGGCAAAGAAAGAGATTCTTAAGTTCTATACTGTTTTGGACACGTATATATATCATCTCCACCCAAAAAAAACAATAACTAAAAAAATAAGATATCATATATATAATTTTTTTTTATAGTGGTTTCACTTTAAGCACTACCGATAAGACTCTTAGTGATTTTTTGATCTGTAAACAATTTTTGGCGCAATTTTTTTTATGATCGTATATATTTTAAGTATTTATAGTAACCTTACAAGTCGAGAAACACTGAGTCCCACCAATAAGTATTAAAGTGAAAATCTATAAAAAAAATTATATATATTGAAAAATTCTATATCTTTATACCCTAAATTCATATATATATATATATATATATATATATGATCAGTTTGGGTATAAAGAGACTTTGGTATATCACAGGGCAGTCTTAGTCAGACTAAGCATTATTAATAGTTTTATGTGCCGTACGTATACGTGGACCCCTATATATACATATATATTTATATATATTTTAGTCATGCATGCCTTTAAATTCTTTATATTTATATATATATATATATAACAGTAGTGTTAGCCGACCCTATCGACCAACTTTTTGAAGTTATGAGCTTTGGTCGAGTCCTGATATTTGAATCCCAACTCTCTCTCAATTATTGGCGCCTTTTATAATTAATAAATAATTACTATACCTGTTACTGTCTCTATTGCCTTATCTAACTTTTCTAATTAAGAAAAAACAAAATGTATAATACATCCAACAAAAACTGTCTATCTATATATACGTATGTGCAAGAATTTATTCTTTTTCTCACACACATATGTATATATACGACCACTAAATTGATTCTTTAAAATTGAAGATAAGATATGAAATGTAATTAGTCACTTCAGATCAATGTGCTAAGAAAATTTAGATTTATCTAGCCACTTACCATATATGTTTGGTAGATAAGAAAAACGAGGAAAGAAAATATTGGAGAGAAAAAGTAGAATGAAAGAAATAAATTGAATGTTTGGTAGGAAAAAAAAAGTAGAAAAAAGAATATTATAATTGGTTTTACAAAAAAAATTCCTCTCTAATAATTTAGAGAGAGAAATAAGGAGAATTTTTTTTTTGGTAAAAGCACATAAAAGAGAAATTACTAAATGATTTTTATATTAATAATTAAAGAATAACATAATAATTTTAAAATAAACTTATTTTTATTCCTTCGTGCCAAACTAAACAACTAAGAGCACTTATAATAACTAAAGTTATAAAATTTACTTCAAAATTATCTAAAACACAATTCATTGGATGGACTAAATTTTTTTATTTCAGCTCACCATATTTTCAACTCTAGGTATAGTTAAGGTTTACATTTTTTTTCAAATATTTTTTATTATTATTTTAGTCATTTTTCATTCTTTCTCCTTCTAAATTAATTGTTGTTTTTTTATACTTGATCTTTTTTTTATTATTTTAATCAATAAGGATATTTAATAGTATAATATTTAAATAATATAGAGAAAAAATACAAAAAAGTTAATATATAGTGTAATATATAGTTAATGTATTGTGTAAAATAAAAAAAAATGATGTTTTTGGAAAGAAGTATTTTAAAAAATAAAGTAGAGCATAAGTTGAACTTACTCTAAGAAATAAATGTATTTTATTTTTGTCCAACTAAGGTTAAAGATTAAATTGTGAATATAATTAAATTTCAGTACACCATAATCATATATATATACACTATTTATGATTTTAGGTAGCTAAAATGGTAGTATGTTAATTAATGAGTGTTGTTATCTGATATCTTAATGTGTCTAACACTATATTACATGACAACTAATAATTAGTTGGAAACACCTAAACTTATAAAGGGGTTGTTCGACTATATTTTTATTTCTCTTTATTCGATTTTAAAAATGAAAAGATGTTTGATAATCTTTTTAGTTTTCTTCTTTAAAAAAATAAAAAACATTCTTCAGTGATAACTTATAAACCGGCATGAGTTCCGCCCAACTCCCCACCATGAACTCTGCCAACGGCCGTTGAAGTGACTCACCATGAACTCTGGCGAATCGTCGGCGATTATGGCAGCAACGCTGAAGTTCTATGCTAATCGATATAGGAAATTTGGTGATCATGAGAATGAGATCGATCTCAGATCGGACTCTTCGCCATTATTACCGGTGAATCTGGGATTGTGACTTTGCACCATTGTTGCTGACAAATCTGAGTTTGAGACTGTGATCACATATTTTTTCCTGAAAAAAAATCAATCACAGAGTATTATGGGAAAAAATAGAGCTAGTGTGAGAGAGATGATAAAAATATTTTTTTTAAAAATTGAAAGCATCATAAGGTTGTTTTCAAAATTTTAGGGTGTGATTGATTCGCGATTAGAAAACTCTGAAATGAAAATATGAATTTAGTGACTAAAAACATGTTTCTGAAAATGTGATTGGTTCAATGTCAATAAACTGTTTTTTAGCTTTAAAAAACTAAATCTGTGATTGATATTAAATTTAAAAATATAATAAAAATTGAATACGTGAGATTTTGAAAAAAAGATTCACAAAACTGAGAAAACGAATTTTTTTTCTCATTTTCAATTTTCCTTAACAAATTTTGGATACAAATTTAAATTTAATTTTTAAAAACAACTTACCAATCAAAGATTATGATAGGTCCCACCAATTTTAAGTATTCAAAATCATAAAATTGTATCCTAATTGAATACCAATCAAGCTCTTAAATTTTTTAATTAAAATTGAAAAAAAATAAAAATTGAAAATGACTTTCCCGAATGCATTTTTTTTTGGATAAATTTTCAGATTATTAATTAAATAATTAAAAAACTATTTTTTCCAACTTTACCGAACGTCCCCAAAATTAAAATTTTAACGGAAACATTTGCTTGCAATCCTCTTATTTAATGGCTAGTCAATTCATGAGGCTACTACCGCTAGTCAACTTTTTTTTTTCTTTGTCAGATCCGACCAGCCATACAAGAAATAATAGCCACTTGGAATTCAAACAATTAATGTTGATCATTATCATGATTTTATACTCATCGTCAAAGACTCCAAACTAGCTACTAATGACAAAAAGTACTTGATAGAAATTAAATGCCATATCGTAAAATACCTAAAGTTCATGTTTGGAAAATTTATAGGATTACATTATATAAAACATATCATTACTCTTACGTTAAAAACCATACAAAAATCAATTGGTTTAATATTTGCTGTTAATAAATTATGAGATAAAATAAGTTTGATACAAAATTATTATTGATATATATGAAAATAAGGATGGCAAAATGGGGCGGCGGGGCTGGGCGGGGTGGGGCCCCGAAAACGAGGCGGAATTCGGGGCGGGGTGTCGCCTTGCCCCGCCCCGCTATGAATTTAAGCGGGACGGGGCAGCCACGGCCCGCTAGGAATTTAAACGAGGTGGGGCCGCCCCGCCTCAAGTTTTTTTTTTTTTTATACTCTAACTCAATTCTCTCATCCTACTTATATACATAGTACGTAAAATTGACATTTCATATGTGGTTTAGAATATTTTTAATTCTATATAGACTAGAAAGAATTATAAATATTGAAAATATGTTTTATATAATTCATCCTTATTCTTGTATTTATTTTGTAAATATTAAAATAAAAAACAAAATATAATATTTTATGGTGTAATTGATACCAAGTGTAAAATATAAAGATTACAATAAAAAATAATATTTAGGTTTGGGGAAAATTCTAAAATTATAATTTAATGTTTCTTAAAAAAAAAAGTTAAATGGGCAAATGAGGCGGGGCAAACCCGCCCCGATTAAGCCGGGGCGGGGCGGGGCAAAATTTTCGCGGAGCGGAAGCGGGGCGGGGCAGACCCGCCCCATTTACATCCCTACATGAAAAATTGAATATAAGATAAATTTTTCTCAACTTTTTTAACGAGATTATGTTATCCAAGTAGATTAATTTAATATAATTTATAACATCTCTAATACCATGTCAAAAATCTACGCCAATGTTATATTTAGCACATTTTACAAAATTTATAACTCTAATGATGTTCTAAAAAGTATGTCAAATGTTAAATTTGGCACATCAATAAATGTTATTTTTTTATTTAATATATTACTACTAATTATTATAATTGAGTGGTTCAGAATTAATGAACAACGAAGGTGTTGTTTGGTAACAATTAAAAAAATAATTTTTTATTTAATTAATTAAAAATGTGACAATTAAATATAAAATGTGTTTGGTAACTCTATTTTTATTTATTATTTGTTTAAATTTTAATTAAAATTTATTACATTTTGAAAATATAATTTTTTCACTTTCAAAAATTTTTTAAACCGTTTTCGACTTTTATTTTATTTTATTTTTCTCTTCTTCAAATCAACACTTCATATTGTTAAATAAAAAATAAAAATAAAAGTTATCAAACGCATTTATTATTTTTTGTTTTTAAAAATAAAAAAATAAAAATAGTTACCAAATATATTTTTATTTTTTTATTTTTTAATGATAAATTTGTTGAAGTAGATAATTTAGATGATAAAAAATAAAAAATAATTAATATTTGTATGATGTCTATAAATATTAAAAGAATTATTAATTTTTTTCGCGATAACTTGTATATTGTGGATTGGAGATTGGTATTAGTATGTCTTTTTCAATGATATAACAAAATTATGTGAAAATTATCCAATTCTATCCGAATTCAATCTTATTTTTCAAAACACACCATCAAATAAAACAAAAACTTTTAATCTATATATATATATATATATATATAACGAATATTGTGTCATATATTATCAACGATATTGTACTAACTACTAACGTAACTTGATTGTATTTTGTACAAGTTAAAGAACATAAAAAGAAACAAAAATTCAACCCCCTTATTTTTTTTTTCTCCCCTTTCTCTCTGGATTGAACTAATAATTAACTAGCTTAATTAATCCCGAGATCAAATGGTGATAATAGTAATCAAAAAGATCTTTTAATCTGCTTAAAATCCATAGTCTCAATGCACTCAAGCCTTCCTCTATGAAGATTCAAAATCTTCAACAAATCACCAGTCTTCTCCTTCACCCTCTCACTACATCCGACTTGTAAGAGCAGCAAAAGCTTCTGAAAAGCCCCAACTTGGAGAGTCTCGACAATGAGACTCTTTTCTTGATCATCTTGGTCTTCGTGATCATAGTTATTATTCCCATTACTATCGTTCTTGATCATGGTCAGTAGCTTCCATAACATCGAGACCGAAAACTCGGTAGCCGAATCCGAAACACGAAGAATCTTCTTCACCAGAACCGGCACGGTAAGGGAATGCGCGCGCGCAGCCACTCTCCCTCGTCGGCTCCTGCAGAGCCTGTCGAGAACTCCCAAAGCTTTATCACACACGCTCCTATCTCCCTCCACAAGCATTTCGATTAGTAGCTCAACTAGCCCGAGTTCGACGAATGCTTCGCCTACTTTCTCAGCTTGTGATGATGAACTAATCAGCATGCGGTAGATGATGATCAAGGAAGATTTTGTTACAGTAGGGCAGATTGGCTCCTTGATGAGCTTCACCAAGGCCTCCAAAGCTCCTTTTATATCGACCACTGCGGCGATGCTTTGGTGATCGGACGACGAAATGAGTTGTTTCATCAATAAAACTGAGTTCCTTCTTCCCGCCAAGTCGCCAGACTCCAAAAACCTCACCATGCAATTCATCGACGACGACGAGTTCATGAAACGAAACTTGGAGTCGTCGTCCAATGGGAAAACCAACGTTAAAGAAGACAATATTTCCTCCAAAACGACGTGATCATCACTAGACGAAAAAGCCTCGAAAGCCTTGGATAAGGTACTTCCGGCGCCGTTGTTAACGAAACACCTCTTGTTCCTCTCGCTCTCTTTCGCCGAAGACTTAATTTTAACTGCCAAATCTCTGCATCCAGACGAGTCTCGTTTCTCGATCGCGGCATTCATCTTCGAGAGAATCTCCAACACCTCGTGCGAGCTAATCGGAGTACGCGGCGTCGGGATTCTCTCCACGCCGCGTGACCGGTTATCGACGCACCAACCTTGAATCATCTTTCGAATGGCGTGGTTGGGTATGGGCTCGAGGTTCTTAAGCTCTTGGTTCGTGATGGGGCATGTGATGTTCCCGGCTTCGATCCAAGTCTCGATGCTCTGACGATCGTACGTAATTCCGGTCATCAAAGTCACCGGGTCTTTCATCAAGTCAAGCGATATCGGGCACCGGAAGTGCCCCGGTACAGTCAACTCCTCCATCTCGATGATGTTACTGTCCACCTGAATATTGTTCTCTTTTCCGGGCCGGCGGTTACCGGACCTCCGGCGTCTCCATGAAGAGATCATTGTCGTAAGTTAATTGAATTTTTTTTAAAAGAAAGAAAGAGAATTTCGCTTCAACTATTGTTTTTCCTTTGTGGGTTTTGGTTTGAATTGATTAAATTGAATGAGAGAATGAGAAGTAGTATTGGGTTGGGTTCAGTCTGTTTGTATTATATACATATATATGTATATATACTTGATGAGCAATAGGACACGGGTTTCGACTTTGAATATTTTTAGAGTAAACAAAAATAAAAAGAACGCAGGGTGTGATGGGTTTTGAATATTTGACCGTTGAAAGTTTGAAACGGTAAAATATTTGGACGCTGCACCGCCAAAGGGGGACTTAGAAGCAAGGTGTGGACGGGTGTTTGATTAGAATAGAATGGATCAAACTATTTAAGTTTGACAATAACTGGTCAACGTAAGTCGGTGGACTGACTGACTCAAAAAATTTCTCTCATTACCCAAAACGCACCGTTTCATTATTCCGATTATATTTATTGGTGTTTCGGTTTCGGTTTCGGTAGTGTTGTGGGGACC
Organism: Humulus lupulus; assembly: GCF_963169125.1. NCBI lineage: Eukaryota > Viridiplantae > Streptophyta > Magnoliopsida > Rosales > Cannabaceae > Humulus > Humulus lupulus. The sequence goes on along the minus strand of NC_084795.1, from coordinate 277,004,319 downwards.
TCGGCGTCGACCTGATTAATACACTTAACCGCGTTACCAAACGCGGTGCTATATATATATATACAAATAAATAAATAAATAAATATCTACCTTTATTTTTCATTTTTTATTTAAAAGTAGAAAAGTTTGGTGTGTTGTGTGATCATAATCAAAGAATCACATGAAAAAATTTACGCGTCTTGAACTTGTTTTTTTAGTTCTAATTGTACCTGGTAAAAGGGATTTTTTTTTTTCTTTTTCTTTTTCTTTTATAAGAATAATAATAATCACGAGCAATGTTTGAAATATTCTTCACACGGAAGAATTATAATCGTTATAATTCTTGGTTTCATTACGTATGAATTTGGGTTTTGAGTCTTTCTTTTTGGTTTGCTTAGTTAGTCAAGTTTATAATCGTAGACAATGGGGGTATGGAATTAAGAATATGGTACACTTCAAATTCCTATGTTTGCATTAATTTCTTTTTCTATCTGTCTTTTTACACATATAAATATATATATATATAATGGGAATATATTTGTTATATTTGATTTTAAGGTGTAGATTTGACCAATTCTTACATAATGATGGTTTGCTAAAGTCCAGGCATGAAAAACTCTTATCATGTGTTTTGGTTCCCTATGAACTTGAAACTAGATTATTAGTAGTAGAGAAATATTATTGGAAACAAGTTGGTAAATTTTGAAAATCCAATTGTGCACTAAGTCATTCATTGTGTGTGTATAGACCTTTGTGATTGATAACCATTTTTTATTTTTAAATGAATGATGGTTTTTTTTTTATTGTTGTTGAGAGAAATAAGATATGAACACGAATGATCTCATGTTTTTTTTTTTTTTTGAATAAAAGTATTGGACTTTATTAAATACTTTCTTCCAGGACAATAGCCAATACAGTAGAGGGTAGACCCTCAATAGTCAAAACACGGTCAGCTATTACAGAGGCAGCCCTTGCAATTGCATGAGCAGCTCTATTAGCAGAGCGCTTTACAAATGAAATTGAAACCGAACCCAGCTTCTCACAGAGAAGCTTACAATCATCAATAATCCCACCAAAGTATGATTCCATAACAATAGAACTTCGAAGAGCTTGCACACACAGAAGACTATCTGTTTCGATCATCACATTCGGCCATTTCTTCCGCTTAACCCAGCTCAATACCTCGCGTATCCCGATCGCCTCTGCTATCTCCGGCGAAACCACCCCCGATCGGCACGAAGAAATTGCTTCCACCACCTTCCCATCTTCGTCCCTGGCAACGCCTGCGAAGCTAAAGCACTGAGAATCAATAAACATTGCTGCATCTGTATTTATTTTTAGCTTTCCAACAGGCGGCTTCTTCCAAGACGAAACTCCATCTTCACCAGATAGGAACGAAGGCATAGGGGTCAGCTCCTTGTCTTGAGCTTGTATCCAGTTCTGAAGACTGCAATCGGCCACATAGAGAATCTCTTGGATAGACCCTCTTTTCTTCCTCCATACCCACTCATTCCGACGCCTCCATATTGCCCAACATAGCATAAAAAAGCGGCATCTCTGATCATCATTCAGTTGAAAGATAGAACCCCTAACCCATGCCTGAAATGATTCTGAACTTGGAGCTAATATATCGAAACCCAGCTGCTGCCAACAGGGCCAAACTAAGCGGCACCCAGCAAGGCAATGGGTCACCGACTCATTCTGTTCATGAACTACCATATTTCCTTTGTGAATAACATGAAAATAAAGACCATATGCACTAGAAGAAATAAACGAAGAAATATCTATGATCAAATTGTTTATAGCATAAGAAAAAGTTAAAGATTAAAGATAGGATAGATAGCAAGACAGAGATCTTCCTTAATTGCCACAAGCTCATCTAAAACAACATCAAAATTCCCATAGAAAGTAAGAGCATCTTTAATGGAGTGCTAAATTAGTGATGCATTGTTAAAATATATCTCACTTTACAAAATCTTGCTCCAATGATGTGCCAAAAGTTATGCCAAATTTGGCACATGCTAAAAGTTTGGCCAAATTTGGCACACAATATAGCATGATGTATATTTTGTATCATCATAAATGCTACACTTTTTTATTTACTTTTATGTCATTTTTATTATTTTTATCTATTTACATTAAATGCTATACGTTTTACCTTATTATTATTATCTTATACTATCAACAATAAAATATAAAGAAAAATAATTATTGTTTGTATATTTTCAATAAATATCAAAATAGCATTAATGGAATATTAAATTTTAGGGAAATTTGCGGCATAAATACTCATTTTGTTCATTTTGTTGCTAATAAGTACCCAATTTTTAAAAATTGCGGCATAAATACCCATTTTGTTCATTTTGTTGCTAATAAGTACCCAATTTTTAAAAATTGCTGCATTAATACTCAAAATTCCACTTTTTAGACTCTGCCGTTGGTACCCACTTAACAGAGTTACTATTAAGGACACGTGTACTGTCCTGATAATTCTTCTTTTTTTTTCACCTAATTAATTAAGAAAATACATAAAACTAATTAAAATAAAAATTAGTACTCTAAAGTCTTATAGACAGATGACATCTGATAGTAAGTACTCTAAAGTTTCCTCTTGGACTTTTTATCGGGCTAAAAATAAAGCTAGACACATTATTGATGGTACTTATTGTGTCCTTAATTAATTAGGTGAAAAAAAAGAAGAATTATCAAGACAGTACACGTGTCCTTAATAGTAACTCTGTTAAGTGGGTACCAACGGCAGAGTCTAAAAAATGGAATTTTGAGTATTAATGCAGCAATTTTTAAAAATTGGGTACTTATTAGCAACAAAATGAACAAAATGGGTATTTATGCCGCAATTTTTAAAAATTGGGTACTTATTAGCAACAAAATGAACAAAATGGGTATTTATGCCGCAAATTTGCCTAAATTTTACAACAATTTTTACAATTGTGCATTGGAGCATAATGCTAAAAATTGTGCTAAATATATAATATATTGACTTTTTGTGTCAAATTTAACACAATATTTACATCTCCCACTGAAGATGATCTAAAATATCAACGTGTTAAAACAGAGACATGGCAGTCCCAAATCACCTTATCACACCCACATACATGTCTATTGTAGCCACCATGATCAAAATTGACAGAGCTTGCCATTGCTCAAAAGTGCCAACGCCATTTAAAATGGAGAACTTTTGAAGAAGAACCCACATCTCTTTTAAATTCACTCAAAATGTGAAAAGCTTCCATTTCTAAGTCAATAACATCTTTAAGAACTCCATCATGAACATTCCAATAATTCCGAATAAACGAGTACAAGACAACAATAACAAGTTTGATATTTATGTGTTTTATTGCATTGATTAATTGATGTTTGAAATTTTCTTACTTGTGTTGTTAGTCTTAATTTATTGGTGTATTTTCATACTCATCCTAATTATTTTCTTTTTTAAATTGGCCCATCTTTCAATTTTGTTGTTGTTGAAGTCAATTTCCTCCATTCACCAAGTTAGCAATTTTCCAAGAATAATTCTTACAAAGGAGAAAAAATGAAAATGAACAAAAAAAAAAATTTGTTGTTATTGATGTTGAACAGAGTTATAATGCTCATATTTATATAGGTTGAGCAGGTCAATTACAAGAGGTTACAAGTAGTAACTAGAGCACGATAATCACTCAAACAAATTACAACAAACTAATAAACTAACTACTTAATAGCTAAAACTAACGCTTGAACCAACTTGACATGTTAACACTCCCCATCTAGATGGACTGTCAATGTTGATTAGTTTCATCTTGCTCATTGAGTAGGAAATAATGTCATGGTGAAAATGTCAACAATTTAGTGATTGGTAGAAACATGGAATGTCTTCAGGCTGCCCTATTGAATCCTCTCTATAACAAGATGACAGTCAATCTCTATATGTGTAATGACCCAACTACTCTAGACTTTTGGACCATTAACGAAAACTATACATACTAATCCTTAATAAAACTTACAAGTGAAAATACCTTTACTTTATTAAGAAACTTGTAAAAATAAAAGTTAAACTTACATAAAATTCAAGTTAGAATATGGGATCCCATTGTTTTAAAATCAAAACATGACATAATTAAAAAGAGATTTACATAATAAGATGCGGAAAAATACATGTAAAATACATAAAAATAAAACTACATCCTCGAATCGAAACTCTAGGCTCTTTGAATCCATTCCGCCTCAATACACATTCTTTAAGCTTCCAAGAACTTTCCCCGCCACTAAGACCTATTTTCCTGCACATATAAACAAAAAGGAATGAGCCTAATGTCCAGCAAGGAAAATCTAACATATAGCCATATACATAAGAATTCATAGTGCAACATAAAAACATATCATAACACATATAACACATACTATAATGGCCATTATTACTTGGGGTCCCATAGACTAAACAAGTCATATGCCCATTAGATTAGTGGGGTCCTACTAGCTAAGCAGGTCATATGCCCATAATCTATTTGGGGTCCTACTAGCTAAGCAGGTCATATGCCCATAATCTATTTGGGGCTTGTTAGTCATATGGGTCATATGCCCAAGCCTACAAACATACATATCATAACATATTTCATAACATAAAAATCATAAGATAACATATAAAACATATAGCACATAAATCCTATCCTATTTTCCTTACCAAAATAACCGGGATATGAGAACTGATTTGGGACCTTGGAACACTCCTAAAAACCATTTATAATAGGTTGAGTATATTGAAGAAAAGGGAAATGAAAGGAATGGGAGGACTATACCATTGAGAAAAATACTTACCAAAAACTTATGTGCAAGTTCTTAGATTTCCTAACCAAAATAAATAATAGGTTAGAAGGCTGAGTAGAAGACTATGAGAACTTTAAAGAAAATAATACCGAAATGGACTAGAGTTTGGGATACCTTGAGTACTTCTATGATCAATTAAACCTTGAACCGAAATGTGAATAGAACCTTACTTCCCAAGTGTTTGGTAAGCTTATAGTGATCAAGCTTATAATTCCCAACCCAAGTGTTTACACTCTCACAATAACCTAGCAACTTGCAGCCTCTTAACTTAGCTTGATGAATGAATGAAAAATGCTTGGTGCTAGGTCCTATTTATAGAGTTCTAGGAATAAAAATCTTCTTTTTGGCTTTGAATAAAAATAATAAATTTAATTGAAAATATTTGAATATCCTTCAGCCAAAGGCTTAGGAATTGTTCAAATTTTCAGAGAGATTTAAGGATTCAAAGCTTGATTTTTAAAATAATAAAAACAAATAGAATCCTAACTTATAACTCCCTAAATCTCGTAACTCTAAACCCCCTTCAGTAAAATCAACATATCTAGAGTTGTAGAACTCCGATTTGGACTCTCTTTATACCGTTAGAAATCTCATTAAATTATCTACAACTTTTAAGAAATACTATTTTTCGAAATTCCTAATATAACTGGGTAAAAAATAGGTTGGAAGTTACAGTACCCTAAAGTTACGAAAAATCTATTTACAACCTTATTCACAAATAAATAAAATTGTGATAAATGTCATCCTCCTATCAGATTTTGGTGAAGACTAAGTCTTATATTTATCTTATTTTATCATTAAAATAATAATTTGTTGATAATCATACATATAATAAGTGTTACTATCTTATTGGGTCTATCTAAACCTTATAATATAATAAATATCACAATCAATATCAGTCATATTAATCAAAACTTAGGTTAAAATTAATATTCTTAAAGTTATAAACATACTACAACTACTACTACTACTACTACCACTACCACCACCACCACCACCACCACCACCACCACCACCACCACCACTGCTGCTGCTGCTGCTGCTACTATCTAACTAGCTAAGTAAATTATGGGACTCTACAATATGCTTCGTTCTCTTGTGGAATATAGGGTTAGCACCAATATCTAACTACTACTGTCTGGTTATCTCAATAGAGTGCTGTAGACTTGTTTTGATTGGCCTTTAATTCATTTAACAAAGACTTCAACCAAACTAGCTCACAAGTTGTATTTGCCATACACCTCTATTCAGCTTCTGCGGATGACCTAGCACCATAATTTTCTTCTTATATATCTAGGATATAAATGAATTCCCTAGAAAAACACAAAAGCCATATATGGATCTTTTAGTGTTCGAACATGTGGTCTAATCCGATCCTAAAAAGCTTTTAGCTGCACATTTGACTTTGATGAGAAAAATTAAACCGTGCCTTGGTGCAAGTTTAATGTATTAAACAACTCTTTGTGCAACTTTCATGTGAGGCACTCTTGGCTTAGCAAGAAATTTACTAGGTCAATTTACAACATAAAATAAATCCAATTTGATTATGGTTGGGTACAATAACTTTCCTATCATTATCCCATACAAAAAAGATCTTACACAAGCTTTTCTTAATCTTTTGATAGTTTCAGGTTGGCTTACACAGGTATTGTTGTAGGTTTACAACCTAAATATCCAAAATCTAATAGTAGTAGCAGTGTATAGGGTCTCTGTGACACACATATTCCTTTGTCATTTCAGGCTATTTTAAGGCCAAGAATGTATCTCAAACCATCTAAGTCTTTGAGCTTGAACCAACCATTTCTCTTATTCTTGAATGCTTTTGCAATTTGCAAATTATTGCTGGTAATTATCACATCATCCACGTAAACAAGTAAATCCATGAAAACAAAATTTGAATACTTAATGAATAAAGAATTGTTAGTGGAACATTGTTTAAATCCTTCTTCAATCAAGGCACTTGAAAACTTTGAGAACCATTATATTGAGGTCTGTTTGAGTCCATAAAGTGACTTATGAATTTGCAAACTAGCATTGTAGGTAATGTCTCCCCATGAGGACAATATCTGGTATTGTCATATACATTTCTTCTTTTAATTCACCATGAAAGAAAAGCATTATTCACATCTAGTTGGTGTAAAACCCAAACTTTAATAGCAGCTAGTGCAAGAAATAATTCGATAGTAACTAATTTTGCGATTGGGAAAAAAGTATCAATATAATCAACTCCTTCTTGTTGGATATTGTGGGAAAAATATAACATAATTAGATATAATACTTGAATAATCACAATATGATAAACCATAAACTAAATATAATTAATATAATTATATACCTTAAAAGGAATTTTCTTCTCTTAAACAACAAGGCCATGAATCCTTATATAGGTCAATAATGAAAGATAAAATGTATCACAATCAATGTGGGACAAATTTATTTTTTAATTCAACGCAAAAATTCATACATAATGGGAATATATTTGTTATATTTGATTTTAAGGTGTAGATTTGACCAATCCTTACATAATGATGGTTTTGATTTAGCTAAAGTCTAGGCATGAAAAACTCTCATCATGTGTTTTGGTTCCCTATGAACTTGAAACTACGTTAATAGTATAGTAATACTATTGGAAACAAGTTGGTAAAGTTTGAAAATCCAATTGTGTACTAAGTCATTCATTGTGTGTGTGTATAGACCTTTGTGATTGATATTTCCATTTTTCTTTTTAAATGAATGATGGTTTTTTTTTAGAGAAATAAAATATGAACACGAATTATCTCATATATTTTTAGAATAAGTCTGAAATGCAAAAGAAGTTAGCTCATGAACTACCATATTTCCTTTGTGAGTAACATGACAATAAAGACCATATACACTAGAAGAAATATCTATGATCAAATTGTTTATAGCATAACAAAAAGTTGAGGGTTAAAGATAGCATAGATAGCAAGACTGAGATATTCCTTATAATTGCCACGAGCTCATCTAAAACAACATCAAAATTCTCATCGAAAGTAAGAGCATTTTCAATGGAGTGTCAAATTGGTGATGTATTACTAAAATATATCTCACTTTACAAAAAACTTGCTCCAATGATGTGTCAAAAGTTGTTCCAAATTTGGCATATGCTAAAAGTTGGCCAAATTTGGCACACAATATAGAATGATGCATATTTTACATCACCATAAATGTTGCACTTTTTTATTTACTTTTATGTTATTTTTATTATTTTAGCATCATTTTTATCTATTTGCATTAAATGCTATACTTTTTATCTTATTATTATATTATTATCTTATACTATCAATAATAAAATAGAAAGAAAAAATAATTATTTTTTTGTATATTTTCAATAAATATCAAAATAGCATTAATGAAATATTAAATTTTACAACAATTTTTACAATTGTGCATTGGAGCATAATGCTAAAAAGTGTGCTAAATATATAATATATTGAGGGATATTTGCGGCATAAGTACCCAATGTTTGGGTTTTGTACGCGGCATAGACCCAATGTTTATTTTTAGTGGCAAAAGTACCCAAAGTCAGTAAAACTGTAATTCTGTCAGCCTTCTCCGTTAGGTTCCGTTTCGTGATGACTGGACTCTTGTGCAACTTTCATGTGAGGCACTCTTGGCTTAGCAAGAAATTTACTAGGTCAATTTACAACATAAAATAAATCCAATTTGATTATGGTTGGGTACAATAGCTTTCCTATCATTCTCCCATACAAAAAAGATCTTACACAAGCTTTTCCTAATCTTTTGATAGTTTCAGGTTGGCTTACACAGGTATTGTTGTAGGTTTACAACCTAAATATCCAAAATCTAATAGTAGTAGCAGTGTATAGGGTCTCTGTGACACACATATTCCTTTGTCATTTTAGGCTATTTTAAGGCCAAGAATGTATCTCAAACCATCTAAGTCTTTGAGCTTGAACCAACCATTTCTCTTATTCTTGAATGCTTCTGCAATTTGCAAATTATTGTTGGTAATTATCACATCATCCACGTAAACAAGTAAATCCATGAAAAAAAAATTGAATACCTAATGAATAAAGAATTGTTAGTGGAACATTGTTTAAACCCTTCTTCAATCAAGGCACTTGAAAACTTTGAGAACCATTGTATTGAGGTCTGTTTATGTCCATAAAGTGACTTATGAATTTGCAAACTAGATTTGTAGGTAATGCCTCCCCATGAGGACAATACCTGGTATTGTCATATACATTTCTTCTTTTAGTTCACCATGAAAGAAAAGCATTATTCACATTTAGTTGGTGTAAAACCCAAACTTTAATAGCATATAGTGCAAGAATTAATTCTTATTCACATCTAGTTGGTGTAAAACCCAAACTTTAATAGCAGCTAGCGCAAGAATTAATTCAACAATAACTACCTTTGCGAATGGGAAAAAAGTATCAATATAATCAACTCTTTCTTGATGGATATTGTTGGAAAAATATAACGTAACTAGATATAGTACTTGAATAAATGCAATATGATAAACCATCAACTAAATATAATTAAAATAATTATATACCATAAAAAGGATTTTTCTTCTCTTAAACAACAAGGCCATGAATCCTTATATAGGCCAATAATGAGAGATAAAACCTCTCACAATCAATGTGGGGACAATTTAGTTTTTCTACTCAACACAGAAATTCTAACAATCTCCCACATGAATGAAAAACAACGAAAGAAAAAGACCTAGTTGATAGAGTTCAACGTTAGAAATCCGCATAGGATAGGTAGGTGTTACCCTTTGAACCTTCCCTTATGTAAGTATATTTACTTTACTGGCTGATCAGTAGACGTGGTGTCTTTGAATTGCTCTATCGTTCGTGTAAACGATGATATACCTCACACAGGAATCTTTCCTGACATATTTTGGTTCTCAATATTATGTTCATTTTTCGCCTTGAACATTTCCCTGGTTCTGCAAGAGATATTCCAGGAATTGAGCCATATTCAATTCCTATAGAAGCAGCCCATCTTTTCTCTCACATAAGTGATTTTCTTAATTAAGAGTAACTCGTATTACTCTGCTCGACATTTCGACGCATAAGAAATCATTAAAAGCATAGCTTAACCTTTCCCTTACGGTTATCACTGTTTCATCATAGGAATGAACAATGAGGATAATCCCCACAATGATCCAACATAGTCTTTACAGTTTTAGTTGTCCCTTTGAACCTAGATCTTGGGATCTCCAATCAACTAGGTTGGGTGTCTACTGTATTGATTTTTCATTCATGGGCTTTAGTCTCATTCCCCTTGATGATTTTTCAACCAACTCTCTATTTAACCCTTTGGTTAGCGAATCCACAATATTATCATTTGACTTCACATAGTCAATAGAGATAACTCCAGTTGAGATTAATTGTCTAATGGTATTGTGTCTACGACGTATATGTCTAGACTTACCATTATACACATTATTATGTGCCCTACCAATTGTAGATCGCAATGTATGCCAATAGCTAGCACTGGTTTAGGCCATTTTGGAATATCTTCTTGTTGACCCTGATTTTAGCCAACTGACACGGAGTCAAATTTGCTTGATGTGGACAAACACGTTGGAAAGAAAGTGATCACGAAATAATAAAGGGCACAAGAGTTTATAGTGGTTCGGCCCCAGAATCTGGTAATAACCTACGTCCACTTGAATTGTTATTGATATAGAATTCAAAGGAGTGATCAAAGAACTAGGGTTCAATGAGTTTCACCAACCTCTGAAGAACAAGACAATATATCAAATGATCAGAAAAGCCAAAAATGAAGAAGAAGAGATACTTTTCCCTTGAGCCCTCCTTATTATAATTAATACACAATGAGCACTAAATAAACAATAATCAATATCAAATCATGCTCATGAATTTCCATGATCAAACATTTTATTTAGGGCATTAATATAATAATATACGTACCTCAAATTATCGCATTGATCTCTAATAATCATGTTGATTACACTTCTTTGATCTACACATATAGAGAAAAGGAGAGCTTGGGAGTAATAAACACTACTCTATCATTCTCTCTACACCATAGCCACACTCATTCCACCTTAATCATCAATCAAGAGCACAACCCTTTATATAAGGAATTATGGGCCAATTGGGCTTACATGCCCAATGTGAGAGAATTAGTTGTCTTGGCCCAATGGGCTGACCAAAGACGTTTTAGAGCGTGTCCATGGGCCCCGAGCATGTTAGAACGTTATGTCCATCCCATTATGGCCCGATGGTAATATCATGCATTACCGATTATATAGTTATCATTACATGCTAATACCGACACTGTGTGAGCAACACTTAATTATGTTAGTCCATATAAAATATTCTAACATTCTCCCACTTGGACTACATAATTACACCAATATGTGCTCACTAAGCAACAATATCAATACACAGAAATCTCAAGAAACAATAATGTCTATAAACTAATTATGCACCATATTGTATCGACAGGACACAAGTATAATACATAATGAGACATCTGAGATTCATAAAACATGATGATAACTACTGATCTAGATCCACTCGAACATAGCACTGAGACTAAGCCACTGGCTTGCATCAACGAGTGTGTACACACAACATCAAAGAGTTATCCAGAATATGCATATATTCAACAACCAATAGCAATCCTTAACATGTCGATCATACATGAAAAACAATGACTCCCACTAATCAAATACATCTTTGGCTCCCAACAATCCAAACAAGAAATGACTTCTTAGTACATACGTTCAGGTAACTCGTGTCAGTGTAGTCATTAGCATGTTGTTTGTAAGTGCGTGTTATGATACTAATAGAAGACTCCACAACTTTCTCACTACATATGGAACGTCATCATCATTAATGGAGCAATAGTTCCGAGAGATAGATATCATTGCGATATTTATCACATAAGTTCAGTAAGTTCACAATAGAGTCAACTACTCTTAACACTGAAACGGAATATCGCAATTGTAATGTACAATCAATGTCCTTGTAACACGCCACACACTCTACCTTCACATACGAGGATGTTGTCAATGTCCATGCAACACCTAATCACATATAACTTCCCTTACCATTATACTCACTTTGTATGAGAGAGGAAGTTGTAGGTGTTCATATGACATTTAATTACAAAATAGCTCCTCCTAGAATCATGAATGCTTATAAGTGGATTTAATCATCCATGCAGCCTTTCCAATCGATATCACTAACACCAACTACTATATGTCACAATGTTGGTTTGTCGATTGCTAACACATCCTTGGTACCATAAGGATGACAACTCAAGTACCAATCCAGCATGCCTGTAACAGATATCACGATAGGAATGTGTATACTTGAGTAAGCCCTAGGCTGCCTTCAATAAGCATACATGTGAGATAATCTCAAACTTGATCTCTCGTCATTACTAATATCATGGACTTTAGGCCGTTCATAACACATCACAGTTTAGACTATTTAAAGATTCTCAATGGAAACATTAATCACTACAATAGTTAGTCAATGCAAACTATGAGACAATTCAGTCTATCGTTGATCTCATCACGAAGAATCTAAATTTTTAGACCATACAAGGTTTATCAAGAATTCTTCATCTGACAGATATTATCAAATAACGGCTTAATTTGTCTCCAAAATAGATCAAAATCATAAGATATGAGCAATGTACTATATCAAGTGACAATATAAACATATCATTGCTCCCACTGATCTCTCATATAGTGTTGACTAACGATAATGTTTTGAATTAACTATTTTGAGAATTACAGTAATCACTATCTTGATGTCTTGCCTCAAAATGGATTTAATGCATTGAACTCGGGTGTCCTTTAAACAAGAATTTAGTTCTTGCATCCTTACATATTGATTTCCAAATAGTCACTACTTTACAACTCAATAATAGTAATGAACAAATTCATTGTTATAGTGGAGACTAGTTATAGGCTTTAATTCACCTTACTTTAACCATCAAACAATTTATTCTTAAAATGAACCACCATCAAGAAAATCTCCCAATTATTATGGGATTAAGCCTAAACTTTCACGCTTGATCATAGCTTGGAAATCATGAAATAACCATATCAATTCTCCAAATAAGGATTAAGAACTACCAATGACTATCGATTAGAAATTTAGAGGTATATGTAATTAAACTTATCTCGTGTATGGAATCAGAGGTTTATCAAACTGTCTCGATCCTTTATCTTTATTTGTCCACATATGGAGTTTCTTACAATAATCTGGCCAATTGTAGGTCATCAATAATAACAGCGGAAGCAACAAAATGAGGGATAAATCCAATTATTCCCTAAATAAAATTTTAACCCTTGTCTAATGCCAGCTTAAAACTCCAACATAGATAACTTTATATACTTATAAAAAATAATAGCTAGAAGAGCCATACATATTAAACTTGATATTCTCAATAAAACACTTAAATGTTCATCTTCTCTCATATGATTAAAATCCAAGATTGTCAAATGCAATGTCCTATATTGCCTCATAATATTAGAACTTCTGAAATAGCCTTAGATGTAAATTCTTATTCAATCACAACATTCATGAGGCTATTCAGAATAAAACGATATGATCCATTGAGTCTTAGTATCTTGAGTGTTGTTGCGAAAGACATATCTCACATTGTCTCTTTCGAAAAACAACTAACATGGTTGTGAATATGGAATTATGTTTGTGATTATATTAGTCCATACAAGATTCAAATATCTCTCCCACTTGGACCAATATAATCAACAAACACCATATTAATCTCCAACATGCAATAGGCAATCAAATAAATTATGTATGAGATCATATCGATAGGATATGTATACTACACATAATTTGGCCTGAGAGACATTCAAATATAATAACAACCATCAAACCAAGATGCATGGAGTACAACAATTAAGACTATCTACCAGTCTTGTTGTGTCCTTGTCACTTTGAGAAACAATACACATAAAAAAGTGACTGCATATCATTATGCATGCATGGTTTAATCCCTTAGGTGTTTTCCACTATAAAGCTTTCTAAAACATAAAAGCTTTCAAACTTTGATGAGTCAAAACTTTGAGAAGACTGTGCTCAAGATAATAATGCATGAGAGATCTTAACAAAAGAGTGATAAATACTCGATATCTCTCAAAATTTGTATGCATTATAGATTAATCATTGTGGACAATTGGGTTGTAAAACTATTATCAATAATTATGATAGTCATTAGCGATGAATATGTGTACTGAGATTGAATAAGTCAAAAAACTTATATCCTCTATTCTTTCCATTTCTCATCCAAAATTGTAACTAAGTTATCAAAGTCACTATACTGAAAACTTTGTTCAAACTTAAATTAATCCAAAATTGTTGCCTAAATATAGCTTAGCTATCCTCAATTTTACTAGCAACAAAGATATGATATCGAGTACATATGCATTAACCCATTATCTTGAATTCACTATATTTACAGACACTCACAATTAACACAATCATCTCTTCGGAATAGACAATGACAATCATACATCCATTGTCATATTGATCCAAAACTTGTCAACTAATGATCTATGCCTTATCTTGATCCTTAAGCATAAAAGTATTGTAATAATTGATTCATTAGTTCCACTGAAACTATTTCAAGGCACAAAACCAACGTACTAGTCTCCTGAACTCATCATTGTGTAGCAAACGTAGGAACATCACTTTAGATGCCCAAGAAAAATTCCTAGGTGATTCCACCCTCATAAAATTTGTCAATAGGAATCGATCGACACATATATACCTTACTAAAACCAACTGACACCCATCGCAATACTCCCACTGAGCATGCAGTAACTTGGCATCTTTGAATTCAAATGATTTCAAGATTTAACAATTTCGAGGCCTAGTCCAATTTTCTAATGAGAGATCGATATGACAAGACATATTATAGTCCCATCCGATAACTAAGCGGTAGAGGTTTTAGGATTGCTTAATACTAAAAAAAAATATCTTAGAGCAGTGCCACTATGTGAAAACAAGGATTATGCAATCTGCTCGTTTTCTTAGCTTTCTCAATGATCTATCAACGGAAACGATCATGTCATGTTAGAGTCTTTCAAACAAAAAATATGACCCTTACGCAGGTAAGGACAACTACTTTAAATATCATAACCAAATTCAGCTAATCCACTACCGATAGGGTAGAAAAGATTGTGTGGTTCATGACATCTAATGTGTTTCCTTCACCATCTAAGCATCCTACTTTACAGTAAAATCATCGACAGGATGACTAAATTGCATGTATGGATCTTAGTTTTTAATTGTGATTGATACGGGAGAAAAGTATTTAACATGAATCACAATTTTCGACAATTGACATGTGAAAACTTACGACAGGTAAGCACAACACATTCAATGAAAAATTTAATCTCATAATTATCTAATAATGCCGATTGCGCATTTTTGTATTTCTAGCAAATTTTATTACCAAAAATATTAATTAAATATTAACAATAATTTTTATAATAAATGCACAAACCATGACCAATATCTTATTACACATTTTCCATAGTATATGGCCCGAAAGAATTCATAATAATAACAACAATGAAATTCACAAAAAATTATCAAAATCACGAAAGACATATATATAACAAAATTATGGAATGATAAACAAGTAAAAAATGTCCTTGTATGAGATTAAATTAATTAATGATAAATTTATCACAATTCTCACAATTTTATGAATAACAAAATTGACATGCTTAGACTCACGATAGGTGAGTACATAAGCACTCAATTAATTATTCATTAACATAATTATATTATCAAAAATGTCAATCATCTATCAAATAATTTTTATGGCATGAATATAATTATGTCTTCATCCATTGAAATAAATAAAAAATAAAATTGTGAGAGAAAAAAAAAATTAATTCAAATTAATTATGTGATTATGCGTCAATTAACAATTTAAATTGACCAAACCCAAAATATAATCACATAATCAAATGAGAAAAATTAAAAGGAGCAAAATGGTGAAAATTTGGTCCAAAATGGAATCTTCACGCGCCCCCACGCGCCCAAAAAAGATTTTTTTTGCTGAAAAATGCCCAAAAACGACATGTAGTTTTTCAGCAAATTAAATGTAGTTGGTAAGAAAACGACATAAATCATAAAAAAACGACAACACTTCGGAAAATGACAAAAAAACCAAAAAACGACACTAAATCAGAAAAACGACGACACGTCGTTTTGAGGTTGTCTTCAACCTCCAGCGAGTCTGTTCGACCTGTTTCGAACCCAAATTCTGACCCCGTTCGATTTTAGCCACCAGAGCTCCGATTTTGATGTCGTTTGAGGGGTTTTTCTCCATTTTTCATGCTCTTTCTATTTCCAGTACCCATTCAAACTTATAAACATTTGAAACCCGTAGATCTAATAGCCATTTTCGGCCATTAACAAGCTTTGAAAAAGCTTGGAGTTTTGGGTGTTTTCAACGTAAACGAAACAGAAAATACAATCTAAAATATTGATAAACTCAATACTCATTCTCCAATCTGATTTTATCTACCAATAATATATAAAATCGATTTTATTTTTTATTTTTTTTATGTAAATCATATTTGAAATTTTTTTTATTCTAATAAGCCCTAAAATCAAATGACCTGGCTCTGATACCAATTGTTATAATTAATACACAATGAGCACTAAATAAACAATAATCAATATTAAATCATGCTCATGAATTTTCCATGATCAAACATTTTATTTAGGACATTAATATAATAATATACGTACCTCCAATTATCGCCTTGATCTCTAATAATCATGTTGATTACACTTCTTTGATCTACACATATAGAGAAAAGGAGAGCTTGGGAGTAATGAACATTACTCTATCATTCTCTCTACACCATAGCCACACTCATTCCACCTTAATCATCAATCAAGAGCACAACCCTTTATATAAGGAATTATGGGCCAATTGGGCTTACATGCCCAATGTGAGAGAATTAGTTGTCTTGGCCCAATGGGCTGACCAAAGACGTTTTAGAGCATGTCCATGGTCCCCGAGCATGTTAGAACGTTATGTCCATCCCATTATGGCCCGATGGTAATATCTGCATTATCGATTATATAGTTATCATTGCATGCTAATACCGACACTGTGTGAGCAACACTTAATTATGTTAGTCCATATAAAATATTCTAACACTCCTTCTATATTTATTCCTTTCCAGTGTTCAGGCCCTGGATTACTTGTGTATCTACTCAGTTTACTAACTGCGTAGGCTATATCAGGTCTTGTACAGCTCATTAAGTACATTAGATGTAATGCCCCGAATTCTTCGTTATGGTTTAGTGACGGGAATAGTAGGCCGGGAGGGCCATACTTGTTTAATTATGCCATTAATTGATAAAATGCATGTATATGTGGATTATATTATAATATGATGTTAAATGCATGCATGTATGTCCATATTTATAATTACAGGGGTGTGATGGTAATTTGGCCCGTTGAGGGTAAATTTTTTATTTGTATGCATGTCGGTGATATATTTTGAGACCACATTATAATGTGGGTTTGTTCGAGCCATTCGGCATGAGACGATCATGGTATGTTAACTATCGGTTTGGTCATAACAGGTTTAAGCTCGGGGCTCGGGGTGATTTTAATGATTAGAGCATTACCAGGTATTAGAGGGTAATGGGATATGAATTATTGGCATTTGAGATTATTGAGAAAAGCGGGAATTGGAGAGCGTTAATTATGATTAACGAGATAGGTTGGAAAGGACAATTATGCCCTTGGGAGCCTTTAGAAACCCTTAGATGACCTAGGGGTATAATGGTCTTTTTACCCCTAGGATAGATATAAACTCCTTTATGCTGTAAGTTGATAAGAGAAATAGAGTTATTTCTTGAGCTTCCCGTACCTTCTTCTTCTTCCACTTTCTTTGTGATTTTTGGTGATCTTGTTGAGGATTCAAGCTTGGGAAGTAGACCTTGGGAGTTTGGGAGAGTGTTCCACCATTGAAGAGCATCACAACCTGAGTTTGAGGTAAGATTCCAACCATTGGTTTACTAGTATACTCTGTTTTGGTGTTAGTTTTTAGCTTGTGTTTTAATGGTGGATTGTTGGAATTGGTGGAAGTTTTGATTGGGGTTTATCTTGGGTTTTGCCAAGGGAGTGGTATAGATCAATTTTAGGGGTTGTATTGGAGGTTTGAGTGGTGTTTAAACTTGGTTTGAAGGGTTGGTTCCAAGAGAAAACGCAAGGGAAGAAAAACAGGGGTTTTGGCTGAACTGGAGGTTGCGCCGCGGCATGGCCAGGGAGGGCCGCGGCCTTTGGAGGATGCTGAGTTTGGGCGCCTCTGTTTGAGGGGTGGGCCGCGACATGGCCAAGGAGGGCGCGACCCTTAGTGGCTTTTTGGCCAGAAAAGTGTTTTTAGCTTGGGGATTCAAGCCTTAGGCCTCGGGGTCGAACCTACTACCTGGTTGAGTAGTGTTTGATGTCTCGGAGGCTAGGTTTTGGTTTGGGAACCTTTTAATATTCATTTTATTGATGGAATCCCATAATTGGTTATGACCAGGTAACCGCTAAAGGACCAAAAGGTTGATCGTTCTCAAGGGTCGTTCTTTTATTCATTCTAGCTCGAACCAAAGGTAAGAAACTGCACCCCAAATGTGACATGCATGGTTACTCATGAGGCATGTTGGTTGTATATATATGGACATGAATTGATTATGGAATACTTAGCAAATGTTGCTCACTTGTGCATGGTACTGACTCATTAGTCAGATTTGGCAAAGGTGTTAGTATCAACTGTGAAGCTGTGACTTATTAGTCAGGTTCGGTAGTGGTACTGGGCACTGGTCGTTGCGTTGACTCATTAGTCAGAACGACCTTAGTGTGTTAATGCATGCCAACAGAGATTAGATCTATTCGATTATCTGCATTGAATGACTCAAAGAGCATTAATGCCAGACCGACCTCAAGGTCGATGAACATTATAAGCGCTTGAAGGCCAGTGGCTTAACTAGCAGCCACTCTTCCATTTGATCTAGTGACTCGCTTGTCGGTCACTCAATATGGTTTACCAGAACCTATTGAAGGCTAGTGGCTTACCTAGCAGCCACTCTTCCACTTGAATTAGTGACCTGCTTGTCAGTCACTCAGTATGGTTTATCAGGACCTCAAGTGATGTTCACTCATTTGCTTGAAATCTTTATGCTCAGTGTGATTATAATGATAATCATTTGATAATGTTTACACATAATGTTATGTTTTCTTGCTGGACTTTGGGTCATGGGTGCTATGTGGTGCAGGTAAAGGAAAAGAAAAGCTCACCTAGCCTTGAGTGGAGAGCTTGGGTGGTGATGTGTACATATTTGGCCGCTTGACCACCACGGCCAAGGAGTTCTCAGAGGAACTAAGGGGTTTACCTTATTTTTGCCGCTTAGGTCGGCGGGTTTATAATTTTGGAACAGTAGTGACCTTTTTGAGTTGTAAATAAGTTGTAAATGTTTTTGTGGGCCCATGAATAGTTTTATGTGTCAATAAATGTAGAGTCCAAGAACTTTACTTAGCTAAGATAGATAATAGTATTATAGTATTAATAGTATTATCTTTGTAACTGTGGATTTTTGATTCAGACCGGGAATTATTTGGACACTCATAGTAGTACTTATAGATTTTCTAAGTTTAACCTATAGTTTAAGAATATTAATGTTAACCTAAGGTTTGATTATATGACTGATATTAAGGATAATATTTATTATACTATAAGGTTTAGATAAGGACCAATAGGATTTTAAGCACATGTTATGAATGGGTGATTAAGGATTAAGTATTTTGAGGATTAAATTTAATAAGGGGTAAAGTTTGAATGCTATAAGGTCAGTCAGCAGCTTTGAATACGTTGAGGGCTTAGTCAAGGCTGTTTACTCCATTCAAACTTAGCTAAAAATGTGTAATTTCGTGTTTAAATAATCAGCGTGTGCCGATATATCGCAGCACGTAGATACGGAAAACACGAGACGATGCACGACAGCCTCGGGCATACTGGCCCAGGAAATATATCGCCTACAGGGGGCGATATATCGCCTCCTTCAGTATATTTCAAAAGTTTTTGAATTCTTTTTCCTTTCAGCCATTCAACCTCTTGATAAGTCCAGCACCTTTTTGAACGAGTCTTCAGCCTCTGCTGAACGATTATTCAAATTATTTTCACCTAAAAAGCTATTATTTTTATTCAAGTAAAATTAAGATCCTTTCATTCCTAAACTCTATAAATAGGACCTAGTACCCAGCCATTACTCATCTTTTGCTCTAAGTTCAGAGGCTGCAAGTGCTAAGTGAGTGTGAGAGTGTAAACACCTGGGTTGGGGAATCATAAGCTTATCAAACACTTTGGGAAGTAAGGTTTTATAGTATTTCGGTTTGAGTTTTAGATTGGTCTATAAGTCTTCAAGGTATTTCCACACTCTAGTTCATTGATTTTATGTTATTTTCTTTCTCATAGTCTTCTACTCAGTCTTCTAACCTTATTCTTATTTTGGTTAGGAAATCTAAGAACTTGCACATAAGTTTTTGGTAAGTATGTTTCTCTAAGGTTTAGTCACTCCATTCCTTCCATTCTTTCATTACTTTTTCTTCAATCTACTCACCCTGTTATATATGGTTTTAGGAGTGTTCCAAAAGTCCCAACGCTATCATCTTATCCCGGTAACTTTGGTAAGGAAAATAGGATAGAATCTATATGTTGTATGCTTATGTTATCTTATGTTTCTTATGTTATGATATGTATGTTTGTAGGCTTGGGCATATGACCCATATGACTAACAAGACCCCAAATAGATTATGGGCATATGACCTACTTAGCTAGTAAGACCCCACTAATCTCATGGGCATATGACTTGTTTAGTCTATGGGACCCCAAGTAATAATGGTCATTATAGTATGTGTATGTAATAAGTGTTATGTTATGTCTTTATGTTTCTTACAAAATTTATGTATATGAAGTATGTGTTAGAATTTCCTTGCTGGGCATTAGGCTCATTTCTTTTTGTTTAAATGTGCAGGAAAATAGCTATAGTGGCGGTAAGATTCGTGGATGCTTGGGGAATGTGTATCGGCGGTGAATGGAGTCAAGGAGTCGAGAGTTCGATTTTCGAGGATGTAGTCTTGTTTTTTGGTCTTTATATGTATTTTCCGCACTTATATGTAATTCCTTTTTATTATTTTAAATTATGTTTTGTTTTTAAAGACAATGGGATCCCATATCCTACTTATCTTATGAGAATAACTTTTATTTCTACAAGTTTCTAATAAAATTATGGTATTTTCGCAAATGTAAGTTTTATTAAGGATTTGTATGTATAGTTTCGTTAATGGTCCAAAAGTCTAGAGTAGTGGGTCATTACAATAAAACATATCCTTTCCTTTATATTGGTTTTCACCTTAACCTGTTAATAATACCTAGAACACGTTTTTAACCAAAGGACTCAGGCAATGAGTCAAATTTCCGGTTCACCGTTCACCGTAACTGTTCTGGGGTAACCAGGGCATTACATTAGACTTCCAATAATTCTAGAGTACTCTACCTGAGAGACACACTCCCCTTTGTTCTTGAACAAATGTAGACTTGAATTTACAGGGGTTCTAGATACACCAGAATCTTCTTTGTTGAATTTCTCAAGAATCTTGTCCACATAATGTGACTGACTTAGAATGATCTTATCAGATGTTCTTGAGATTCGAATCCCCAAAATGACATCGGCTAGACCCATATCTTTCATGTCAAGTTTTGAGTTCAACATACTCTTGATAGATTTGATCATCTTATCACTGCTTCCAACAATGAGCATGTCATCTACTTAAAGACACAAAATAACATAGTCATTATCTGTTTCTTTAACATAAATACATTTATCGCATTCATTGATTTTGAAGCTATTTGCCAATATTGTTTGGTCAAATTTCTCATTCCATTGTTTTGGTGCTTGTTTTAAACCATATAAAAATTTCACCAATTTACATACTATTCTTTCTTGTCTTGGGGAGGAAAAACCCTCGGGTTGCTCCATATAAATTTCTTCATTTAAATCCCCATTTAGAAAAGCAGTTTTCACATCTATTTGATGTACTTCAAGATTGCGCAACGCAGCAATAGCAAGTATCATCCTAATGGAATTTATTCTCGTCACAGGAGAATAAGTGTCAAAGTAATCAAGGCCTTCACATTGCTTATAACCTTTAATTACAAGTCGTGCCTTATACTTATCAATTGAACCATCAACTTTCATTTTCCTCTTGAAAATCCATTTGGCCTCTAAAGGCTTACATCCTGGAGGAAGATCTACTAACTCCCAGGTGTGATTTTGAAGTATGGATTCAATCTCACTATTAATAGCTTCTTTCCATAAAGAGCCTTAAGTGGAGTTCACAGCTTCATCAAAGCTTTGAGGTTCACCTTCTAGCAAATAGGTAAGAAAATATGGACCAAAAGACTTTTCTATTATAATTCTTTTGCTACGTCTAGGTTCATCCTCACACTCTTGATTTTGATCCTGACTATTTTCAGCAATAGTCTCATGTGTTTGTTTTAATGAACTTGAATCCTCTTTTGATCTACATGGAAATATGTGTTCAAAGAACGACGCATTTCTAGATTCCATTATCGTATTTTTGTGTATGCCAGATATTTTAGACTCATACACCAGAAACCGATACACACTACTATTATGTGCATAACCAATGAAAATACAATCAATAGTTTTTGGACCTATTTTTACCATTTTTGGTAAAGGTACAACCACTTTGGAAAGACACCCCCACACTCTTAAGTATTTGAAGGAAGGTTTCGATCCTTTCCATAACTCATACGGGGTCTTATCCTCCTTCTTTTTGGGTATCTTATTTAAAAGATGATTAGCTGATAAGGTAGCTTCTCCCCACATGTTCTAAGGCAATCCAGAACTAATCAACATTGCATTCATCATTTCTTTCAATGTACGATTTTTCCGTTCAGCAAAACCATTTTGCTGAGGTGAATAAGTTGCAGTGGTTTCATGGATGATTCCATGTTCAGCACAAAATTCAAGAAATGGCGATTCATACTCACCACCTCGATCACTTCTCAACACCTTAATCTTTTCGTTAAGTTGATTCTCAACTTTGGTCTTATAAAGAACAAATTTCTCTATAGCCTCGTGTAGAGTCCAAGAACTTTACTTAGCTAATTGTTTAGGAGTATTATAGTATGTTTAGTATTATCTTTGTTACTGTGGATTTTTGGTTCAGACCGGGAATTATTGGGACACTCATAGTAGTACTTATAGATTTTATAAGTTTAACCTATAGTTTAAGAATATTAAGTATAACCTAAGGTTTGATTATATGACTGATAATTAAGGATTATATTTATTATATTATAAGGTTTAGACATCAACCAATAGGATTTTAAGCACATGTTATGAATGGTGATTAAGGATTAAGTATTTTTGAGGATTAAATTTAATAAGGAGTAAAGTTTGAATGTTATAGGGTCAGTCAGCAGTTTTGAATACGTTGAGGGCTTAGTCAAGGCTGTTTACTCCATTCAAACTTAGCTAAAAATGTGTAATTTCGTGTTTAATTATTCAGCGTGTGCCGATATATCGCAGCTATAGGGGGCGATATATCGCAGCACGTAGATACGGAAAACACGAGACGATGCACGGTCGCCTCGGGCATACTAGCCCAGGCGATATATCGCCTACAGGGGGCGATATATCGCCTCCTCCAGCATGAATTCAAACTCTTTTGAATTCTTTTCCTTTCAGCCATTCAAACTTCTTCAAAAGTCCAGCATCTTTTGAACGAGTCTTCAGCCTCTGCTGAACGATTATTCAAATGATTTTCACCTAAAAAGCCATTATTTTTATTCAAGTAAAATCAAGATACTTTCATTCCCAAACTCTATAAATAGGACCTAGTACCCAGCCATTATTCACCTTTTGCTCTAAGTTCAGAAGCTGCTAGTGTTAAGTGAGTGTGAGAGTGTAAATACCTGGTTTGGGAAAATCATAAGCTTAAACATCATAAGCTTATCAAACACTTTGGGAAGTGAGGTTCTATAGTATTTCGGTTGAGGAGTAGATTGGTCTTTCAAGTCTTTGAGGTAACCATAACTCTAGTTCATTTCTGTATTATGTTATTTTCTTTCTCATAGTCTTCTACCCAATCTCTAACCTTAATCTTCATTTTGGTTAGGGAATCTAAGTTCTTGAGCACGTAAGTTTCGGTAAGCATGATTCTCAAATGGTTTAGTCTTCCCATTTTCCTTTTCATCTCTTTTCTTCTTTCAACTCACTCTTGTTCATTATGGTTATTAGGAGTGTTCCAAAAGTCCCAACTCAGTCCACATATCCCGGTAACTTTGGTAAGGAAAATAGGCTAGAATCAATATGTTATATGCGTATGTTATCTTATGTTTTATGTTGTTAAATGTGTTATGATATGTATGCATGTATGTTTGTAGGCTTGGGCATATGACCCATATGACTAACAAGACCCCAAATGGGTTATGGGCATATGACCTACTTAGCTAGTAGGACCCCACTAATCCCATGGGCATATGCTTGTTTAGTTTATGGGACCCCAAGTAATAATGGCCATTATAATAAGTGTATGTTATATGTATTATGTTAAGTCTTTATGTTTCTTATAAAGTTATGTTTATGACTATGTGTTAGATTTTCCTTGCTGGGCATTAGGCTCATTCCTTTCTGTTTTATGTGCAGGAAAATAAGCTTTAGAGGCGGTAAGATTCGTGACGCTTAGAGGATGTGTATCGATGGTGAATGGAGTCAAGGGGCCGAGCGTTATTCGATTCGAGGATGTAGTTTCTGTTTTATGTCTTTTTACATGTATTTTCCGCACCATTTATGTAATGTCTTTTATTTTAAATCATGTTTTGTTTTTAAAGACAATGGGATCCCATATCCTTCTTAGTATTCTATTTATTGTAAGTAACTCTTATTTTACAAGTTACTCAATAAAATTATGGTATTTTCGTAAAAAAAAATGTAAGTTTTATGTATAGTTTCGTTAATGGTCCAAATAGTCTAGATTAGTGGGTCATTACACCTCGTCTTTACTTTTTAGCAAATACACATAGCAATATTTCGTGCTATCATCGACAAAAGTAATAAAATACTTATTGTCTCCCATTGTTTGAACAAATTTTAAATCACATACATCACTATGTATTAAATTTAGGGGTTCATTATTCCTTTCAATTGTTTTGAAGGATGACCTTGTTAGTTTTGCCTCAACACATGTTTCACATTTATGATTGAATCAATATGAAATCTTGGTATTTGATTCCAGTTAATTAGTCTCTGTAGAGTGTCATAATTAACATGTCCTAGTCTACCATGCCACACATTTAAAGACTCAAGCAAATAAGTAGAAGAGTTATTAACTTTATTGATATTTGGTTTAACAACCATAACGTCGAGTTTAAACAACCCATCAGTTACATAACCCCTTCCCACATACATTCCACTATTGGACAGAAGAACTTTGTTTGACTCAAATACAATACGGAATCTGTGTTTATTCAGCAGTGAACCAGACACTAGGTTTTTACGGATCTCTGGTACGTACAACACGTTGTTCAGAGTCAGCTCATTTCCAGAAGTCATTTTCAGGATCACACTTCCTTGACCCGCAATTTTAGATGTGGCAGAGTTTCCCATGAAAAGCTTCTCGCCATTATCTACCTGTTCAAAAGATTTGAACAGACTTTTGTTTGAGCATACATGTCGAGTGACACCAGTATCAATCCACCACTCCATTGGGTTGGAATCGACTAGGTTTTTCTCATAAACCATGGCTGATAGTTTTATTAGATCAACATCCTTGGAGATGTTATCCACCACATTAGCCTCATTATTTTGTTTCTTCTTCGCCAGTCTCCAATTCGTGGACTTGTGACCCGGCTTGTTGCAGTTAAAGCACTTGCCAAGAAATTTGAATGGCTTTTTGGAGATTCCTCCTTTTGGCCCAAACTTGAACCCTTTATTATGGTTTTAGTTAAATGTTTTATATTCTTAGTGTGGTAGAGTTTAGGCATATTTAGTTCGGCGAAGTAATTGAGTTACTTTTTGTTCTCCTTTGTATCCTGAGAGACAGGCATCGAAACCTCTTGGAGGAGGCGAATCTGTTTTAAGATTGTGGGAAAAATATAACGTAATTAGATATAATACTTGAATAAACGCAATATGATAAACCATAAACTAAATATAATTATATACCTTAAAAAAGATTTTTCTTCTCTTAAACAACAAGGCCATGAATCCTTATATAGGCCAATAATGAGAGATAAAACCTATCACAATCAATGTGGGACAATTTGGTTTTTCTATTCAACACAAAAGTTCTAACAGATATATCCTTTAGAACCTAGCTATGCTTTGTGCCTCTCTATAGACCCATTTGCATGGTGTAAAATTTTATAAACCCACTTACACCTAACAACATGTTTTCCCATAGGCAAATTCACAACGAACCAAGTTTTGTTTGCCTCTAAAGCTACTATTTCAACTTGCATAGCTTCATCCCATTTCGGTTCTCCAGCAACTTGATGAAAAAGTTCATGTTTAACCACACTAGAATAAGCATGACTACAGATTTAAAGATTGAAGACAATTTATCATAGGAAAGAACTTGAGACAAAGTGTGTTGAGTGGATGAAATATGTTAAATGTCATCACAATGATAATATTTTAAATATGGAGGAGTTTTATGACTCTAGAAGATCTTGTAGTACAATTAGTTGGTAATCGATTAAGAGTAGAGTTAGGCGAATCATGTACTAGTTTAGGAATGACAATTTGATTGAAGAAGTTGAATACATCATTAGATGGTATGGGGTTGTTAACATGAGGAAAAATAGTAAGAAACATCTCGTGATATGAAAATAGTTTTGGCTTCAAGGTCAAGAAGTTTATATGCTTTCATGTCCAATGATTATCCAAGAAAAATGCAGGCCGTAGATCCAAGAAATATGTAGGTCTTAGATCTAGGTGAGAATTTTTTTCCTAGAATTGAGAAGTTTTGATGCATAACATAAAATAGATTTATAATATAGGACTTCAAAAGCTAATTGATGTTTGAGAATAAATGATATGACTGTGAGTATACAATCTCCTCAGCAGGCTAAGGGTACGCTGGACTAAAATAGGAGAGCTCTTATTACATTAAGAAATTGTTTGTGTTTTCGTTCCACGATTGAGTTCTGTTATGGTCGTTCAACACAGATGTGTTGGTGAAGGAGACTAGTAAGAGTAAAAAAAATAAGTGAAATTAAAATCTTTGACATTTTCATTACTGTCTCCTTTAATGGTCTAATTAAACTGGTTTGGAACCATTAAAAAATTGAGGCATGACTGTTTGAGCATTATCTTTTGTTTTTAAAAGGTAAATCCAAGTAAAACGAGAAACATCATCAACTATGGAAAAAAATATTTAAAAGCATCTACTGTAATGGTATGAAAAAAGCCCCACATATCAAAATGAATAAGATCAAAAAGTTTATTTGTAATTTAATTATTGGAAATAAAGGGTGAACAGTTTTGTTTTGTACAATATCATGTTGAACAATGTAAATCAGACTTGCATAAATCATGAAATTGTAAAATTTTATTGAAATCATGAGATTTGATACAAGATGGATGGCCTAATCTATAATGATCTATTGCATCTTTGGAAACTTAGAAACAAAACAATAGGAAAAATAACACATTGAAGACTCTTGGACATCAAGAAAGTAAAAGTTGCCAACTATCCTACCCATCCTAACTAATCTGGATTATTCGAGTATGGTTTTGAATAAGACAAGTATCAATGAAAAAGATCGAAGAGTAATTGGTAATTGTGGTTAGGGATCTAATTGAAAGTAGATTGAACTTGAAAGTTGGAATAAAAAATACATTTTATAAGATAAGAAAAGTTGATAAGCGAATTGAACCTATCTTGGAAATAGACAAGAATTACCATTAGGAATAAATACATAAGAAGCAAGTGAGAAAGGTTAAAAGGCAGTGAATGCTGAGATGTTATTACAAACATTGGGAGTAACACTAGTGTTTAGAATCCAAGAATTTGATGGAATGGAAAGTTTGTTACCAGTCATGTTTGAAACGATGGGTGGCTAAACTTTTAAATTAGAGGTTTTGTGGATTGCAGTTTGGAATTCAACATGTTGATGATTTGTTGGAAATGAGCAGCTGAAAAAGAAGATAATGTTGGGAATTTAAGTCTCGCAAAAACATATATCAACGATGGTTAAAGAAATTAATTTAATAATACAAACCCTAGAGATTAATCAAGAAAGAAGATAATGTTGGGAATTTAAGTCTCACAAAAACATATATCAACGATGGTTAAAGAAAATAATTAATAATACAAACCTTGGAGATTAATCAAGAACCGGATTCATAGCATAAAGATAAATCTTGATAATTAAATATTTATATTTAAAATTTGAAGGCAAATCTTGATAATCAAAGATTAATTGAGAAAATTAAAGATAAAAAGATAGAATGATTATAAAATAATTTTATCACTTGGAATCATCAATAGTATGATGAATAAAATGAAAGATGAAAACACAATTAATTAATCAAAACACAAAGTTAGGGCTAGAAAGATAAAACTCTTATAAGTAGAACCCTAAAGATTGCACATGAAGGATCTTCATTGTCCAAAATCTCTATTCCAAGCCTTCCCAGGATTGTTTGAAGCTTTTACAATGGTGAAATAAGAAGTGAGATTAACAATTTTTGAAACATATGCAAGTCAAGCAATGCTTGATGAGTTTCTTGGAGAAAATGAGTGTTCTTAGGGAGCTAGAGAGAGAGTTGAAAAGTGTGATTAACGCTTTTCAACTATAATAACCCTTATTTGTATTGCATGCATCATCATTAGGCTAAACCAATAGGATTATGCCACTTAAGCACTTTAAATTGAGTAATTTTAGGCTTTTCAGAAGGCTCCAACTGACATGTTGTCACTCATAGGCAATATGTCGCCTATGTGTTTTTTAGCATAAAACCTTTTAAGCCTAGTGGCAACATTTCGCCACGTAGGTTGCGACTACATGTCGCTACTCTACTACCTGGGTGCCTAAAATCAGCCTTAGTGACATCTTCAAATGACTCCAAACTTTTAGGGGAAGCTTAGATACCTTATTGTATCACTTTAGACCCATAAAAGTCAATTATAGATGCATACAACAAAAACTCATATTTTCACTTCAACTTATATGAAAATTGTTAAGTATTTTGCACCATATTGTGTTGAACTACTTAACCAATCTCTACAGATAGTAGTCCATTTTGTGAACTAGGGCTTGATCAGCTTGAAAAACATCATTAATATTGTAGCTTGCTTGATTAGCCATGGGTCGTGATTGATATAAGTTGAGAAACTTGTTTCTTAGCTTGTAACCAAATGGATACCTGTGCAACGTGTAACACTTGTCAAAAGTATAATTAGTAAATCCATAATCTATACATATTGGCCTACCAACCTTGTTCTTTGAGTAATGACTTGCTGTAGCAAAAGGCGAATGATATGTATTTGTGGAGGTCAAAGAGTATTGTCTCTCATCTTGAATCACCATATAAAAAGTTTTGTTGATTGTCAAGAGAGGATATTGCATATGATCTAAGTTCTAATCTATATGTAAGAACCATTTAGGCCAATCAAAAATTGAAGGATGATATTCTTTGTAACGCCCCGATTTCCCGAGACGTTACTTAGGGAGTCCATTTAAAAATAATAAACAATAAATATTTTAAGACACTAAGAGAACATATTTATTTAAAATTTAAGCAGACAATGAGATCTCATTATTTTAAAAATAAAAATGTTGGACGCTAGGTTTAATAACGAAACATAAAGAAAATAACCATTCAAGTCTGAAAATTTAAAAACATAACATTTATTTCTAAAATCATAAAATAACTGGAGCCCAGCCTCTAACATGTTTCGTCCATGCCTCGAGCCCGCACCACTCACTGCTTTGCTTTGCCTTTACCTGCACACAGAGTACCCGTGAGCTAACGCCCAGTAAGAAGAGCTATGTAGGACATAACTCCCCAAACCAAGAAACATAAACTTTAAACTAAACATAACTAAATATCATAAGCACAATAATCATCGTGTGATATATAAACACCATATCACACTAACATAATGTGAGTTACACTCACACACATAAATACTAACAAGTCATGTTGATCGGACATGAAATGTAATCTGCCTTGCCTGCGCTGTACTCACACTCGGCATTCCCACGGTGGCACATAGTCTAGCCTGCGCTGTACTCACACTCGGCCGTTCCCTCGAGACATCGTTGCCCTGCCTGCGCTGTACTCACACTCGGCAGTTCCGTGGTGGCATCCTATTATCCTGAGTTATGCACACCCAAGATAATTCTTGCAAGTGCTATACTCACACAAGCAGCTAAAATCTAGTAGCACGCCTACTCTATCATCTAAGCATGTCTACTAACTAAAATTCCTAGCACTATCCTCATGCTAGTCAACCTAATGCAACAATTCAAGTCACAAAATAATTACATAAGTAAACAAATAAGAAAACAAGGTCGCACGCATAACGTACACCCTGTACGCAGATGTCCACTCTTCTTACCTTAAACAGTGCGTTTTCCGCTGACGTGTCTCGAACCACTCGCTGCGTCACCTCGATGACCGCTAGCTCCTAGACGTCCAATTACACAGCGAAAATTTAGGAAAAATAAAATAGGCGTTAAGGTTTTATTTCGAAACCTTAATTATTGAAATAATTTTACTACGTCATTTTAACATGCATGACACATAAATTAAAACAAATTTCCACAAAAGGTTCAAACCATCATGTCACATACACAAACAATGATGTTTCTAACATATCGCATGAATTCATATAATTACTTTTTATGTGAAAATTACCAAAATACCCTTTAATATCATAATTACATTAAAGACTCAATAATTTTATAAAAATTATCATATGACAACAAAATTTAATAAATAACTTTTCCAGAACCCTGAATAATCAGAAAATTCTCATATACGACCAGAAAATAATTTTTAACATTTATAAATTATTTTCCCTCAATTTCTCAAATAAAACCCAAATAATATAAATAAATACAGAACCAAGCCCAAAAATCAAACTAACATACAGAACAGTTTAAAAAATCCAAAATAAACTTAAAAAAAATATTTTAGAATTTTCTGGGCAAAATAACTATTTTTCTTAATTAATTTTATAGAAAAAAACAAATTAATTAAGGAAAAATTTATAACTGATTACAAATAGAATCTAACTATACAGATCAGTTTCTACACCCTACAGTAACACACAAAAATTTACCTAGGGTTCAGAACAGTAGCATTAATATTTTTTTATATTTAAAATATAACATAAGCCAAATAAATCATGAAAATTACATAAATGATACAAATTCGAAATAAAATTACAGAGAGCCTTAGAATCTCATTTTAAACATATACAAAAATTCTCAGAATTTTTAGAATACTTAAAATAATTTTTCACATTTATTTTCTTAAATCACATATTTAAAAGCAAATAATTGAAGAAAATTATAAAATACGATCAAAAATTAAATCTAAACATACAAAGCCATTCTAAATAATACAGATATCATTGAAACATAAAATCATATTTTTCTGAACAATAAAAATATTTTTCATAATTAATCTTTATTTAAACTTAAATAAATCATAGTAATTCAAAGAAAAATCAGAAAAATACCAAACCACTTGGAAAATGCTCTAAAATTAATATACTAATTTTTAGGATTCAAAAATCAAAGAAAAAAACCTCCATAAATACCCAGATCGGGTTCGCCGGAGCCTCGCCGGAATCTTCTTCTTCTCCGTCGCCGGCAAGATTCTAACTCCTCTTTCTACTTGTTTTTGACACTCCAAACCGGTTGGAATTTGTTCCCTAAGATCCCAGCACCTCAAATAACCCTTGAAGCTCAAGAAAATCGACCCATGATGGCCGGATCATGGTTGTCTTCCCCGTCGCCGGTGTACCGCCAAAAATGGTGGCCAAAATACAAGATTTTGTTTCAGAGCATTTTTGATCCGTTTCTTCACGTCCAAAACACCTCTTAGGGTCCCTCTAAGCTTTCTAAATACTTCAAACAAACCCGGAACCTCCCATGTTCTCTTAGATTCGAAATTATTCAAGAACACCCACTTTAATGGTGAAAACTTGTGATTTTTTAAAACGACCCTTCTAGCCCCTTTTGTCACGTCAAAAACGTTCTTTAGATCATAGGAAAGATATTTCAAACACTCAAAACCACCCAGAAATTTCCTAGAGCTCACAAACCCGAATTCTCCCTTTCTCTCTCTAGAAAAATTCAAGAATGTCTATTTTCTTCCACTAGTGCGACTCTCCCTCTCTTCCCACGATTTTTAACTGTTGAGAGGTCTTCTAAATCGTGCTTAAACAAAGAGAAACGAAGGCTTAACCACTTGGTTGTTGTTGATCGATTCTAACCCTATGTTTAAGGAATTTCTTGTATTTCTTTTAAAATAAAAATAAAAGAAATTGAGATATTATTATAGCTGATTTAAATTTCGAATTTAATCAGTTAATTGCATTTGAAATCATATTCTAATGTCATTTAAATGCCCCTCAACTAAATTCAAACACAGGGACATTATGGTCATTTTATAATTACATGCAATTACCATTATTTAATCAATTTAAATAATAATGCAATAAATCGTATAATGAAATAAAATGAATTCATATCATGTTATTAATATTATTATGCTCCTAATAATAATAACATTCACAACATAAATAAATAATTAAATTAACTCACGTAATTAATTATTTATTAGGCATTATGCACATGCCGAGATTTGAATCTCATTCTAGATTCCCAAACATAAGAAATCGAGAATCTTTATTATCATTGGAATCCATACATACCTAAACCCATAAATATGTAAAATGACAGAATACTCTCAGTGGCGAAATTATAAAATGACCCTTTCGAGAAAACGGATATTACATTCTTGGTGTTGATACTCTATTAGGGCCTTCATGTTGCCACATTTACAAATCAGAATAAGGCGAAAATCTTTGAATTCATCCCAAAGAGTCTTGAGCTGTGTAATGTAAGTGCTAACGTCCATGGAACCTTGAGAAAGACATGTGAAAAGACTCTAGATCTAAATAACTTTGAGTTTGTTGCTTTGATAAAATTTGTCGTAAATAACAGTCCACACCTCTGACACATTTTCAATATACACTATACTATTAGAAATCTCGTGAGAAACAATATTGTGAATCCATGAGAGTAACTGTAATGACCCAATTTTCCTAATAAGGCTTAGGGCCTTGATTAGGGGGCCATGATGGAAAATTTTAGAATTATATGATTATATGATATTTATGTGTATCATTATGTGATTATGTGAATAACATTATAATATTACTTAATATGCATGTGGACCCATTTTTGTTTAATTGGGTGATTTTCATAATTTGGCATGTGTTTGGGTATAATACTTGACATATATGTGGTATGTGTGTGGTACTTTATTATTATTTGGTTATGCTTGGGTTACTCAGCACGAGACGATCCTAGGAGGCAAGCAAGTGGGAAAGTCACAACGGGATCCATACTTGACTCGAAGTGAGTCAATGGGTATTTAGTACATTACCGGGATATTGGGTAATAAGAATAAATATTTGATGATTGGGAGTTAGTGATATCAGGGGCAAATTATGGGAATTTTGACTATTTTACCCCGGGGGTGTTTTTGGGACCCCGAGCATTAGGATTTGCTTTAGGTTACTTAAGCTTGAAGTAACCTGTCAGAATAATAAAAGAACATTCAGAACGTTCGCTCTTTCTCCCGTTCCCTTTTTGATACCCATTCGCATTTTCGAAGGAAACTAGACTTTTAGGACTCGGATTCAAGCAAGGATCGAGGCATAGCGATTCTTAAGGAAGATTAGAAGCTTATTAGCTTGAGGATTTATTTGGGAAACAACTCAATCAGAGGTAATTCCATTTTTAAGTTCTAAGCTTTTAAAGTTTTTTAAGCTTTGATTGGATTTTATGTTTTGATGAGTTTTTGGATGAATTGAAGCTTGGGTTTTATTAGTGTTGGATAATTAGGATGTTTGGGAATTTTTATTTTGGGAATTGGATATGTTTGGGTAGGTTTTTGGAAGGTTTTAAGTGGGAAAAATCGTAGGAAATGGTTGATTTCGTGGTCAAGTCGCGGCCTGCTCCCAGAGCCCAGGCAAGGGGTTCTCTGACTTGGGGCAAGTCGCGACCCTAAGGGCCAGGTCGCGATAGGCTTGTGCATTTTTGCCTAGATTTGGTTTTTAACCATGGGAATTTAACTCTAAGGGCCTGGGATCGATTCTCTACCTAGTTGAGTAGGATTCGACGTCCCGGAGGCTTGGGTTGAGTCTGGAAGTATTTGTTTACTCATTTTGATGATGTTTTATATTATGGTTGTGACTAGTTTATCATTAGGGGATTGGAAACAAGATCGTGATTGTGGCTCGTTTATTGGTAACTTGTGCTTGGACCAAAGATAAGAAAACTGCACCCAGTATGTGATGCATAAGTATATGTGATTAGGGCATGGCATGAATGTTGAATATGAGATTGATCAGAGCTTGAGTCTCTGTAAATGTGCATGATCATAATTATGCTAGCGGATGTTGAGTAAGCATGCTAAATGCCTTATATTTGGATATTTGACATATGATATATGCATGGGTGCATTGCTGTAATGCCCCAAAATCTCTAATGAGGTTTAATGGCCATATTAGTAGGTTGGGAGGGGAATAATTGATTTATTATGTCATTAAATGATTATATGCATGATTATGTTAATTATGTTATTATATGATGATAAATGCATGCATGTGGGTCCACTTTTCATCATAGGGGTATTTTGGTAATTTGTCCTGTTGAGGGCGTAATTGTATATTTTCATGCATGTTGGTAAATTACTGATGAGGCCACATTATAATGTGGATTTGTTTGAGCTATTTGGCATGAGATGATCTTTGAATACTAGTTAGCGGTTTGGTCATAACGGGGTTAATTTCGGGGTTCGGGGTAAGTCTCGGGGTAATTTGATGATTAGTGCATTACCATGAATTAAAGGGTAATGGGATATGATTTATTAGCATTTGAGAATATTGGGAATAACGGGAATTCGAGGACGTTAATTATGATTAACGGGATTCGACGAGAAAGAACGATTTTGCCCTTGGTGGCTATTAAGAAAATAAATATGACCTAGGGGGATTTTGGTCATTTGACCAAGGGTTATATGTAAGTAAGGAAGGCTGTAGAAAAACAAAACCAAAAACAGAGTACTCTCATTCCACCCCCACGATCATTTCCTTTTCTTCTTCTAGGTTGAATTTTTGAAGCTCAATTTGAGGGTTCAAGCTTGGGAGTTAAGGCTTGAGGTTTTAGGATAATGTTCAGCCATTGAAAGGAAAGCAAACCTAAGTTTAAGGTAGGGATTCAGCCATGAATTTTCTGGTTTTTCTCTATTTTGAGTTAGCTTTATGAGCTTAAATTTTTTATTATAGAAGTGGTTATTTGAGGTGATTTTAATTGGTTTAAAGCTTGGGTTTTGTGGTTAAACTAGTGGATATGATGTGCTTATGGTTGGTTTTGATTTTGGATTGGTTTAATGGAGGTTTGGTGAAGGATTTTGGCTGGTTTTAATGGAGAAAATGGCAGGGGTGTTGGGTTCGTGGGGGTCAAGTTACGACTCACTAGGCCAAGTTGCGACTTGGATCCAAGTCAGAGGCTCCCCGGGCTCAGTGGGGGAGGCGCGCCGCGACCTAGCATGGGTCAAGTCGCGACCCACCCCTAGCTCTTCTTGGTGGTGCTCTCTATTTGAGGGCAAGTTGCGACTCGCTCTTCCTATTTGAACTAAGAAGGGTTTTTCAAGGGTTTTAGGCTCGGGATCGAATTTACTAATCGTGTTAGTAGGATTCGAGGTCCTGGGAGTGAGATTTTAGATTATAAACCTTTTATTATTGATTTTATTGATGGAATCCCATATTTGGTTATGACTAGGTGACCGCCAAGGGACCAAAGGATCGATCATTCTCAATGGTCGCTCTTTTATTGTTTCACGCTCGAACCAGAGGTAAGAAAACTGCACCGAGTATGTGACATGCATGGTTATTCATGAGGCATGTTGAGTGCTCTATATGTGGACACTGATTGCATATTAAATGCTTAGAAATCTTGCTTATCTGTGAATGGCACTGACCTATGAGTTAGGAATCGGCAATGGTGTCAGTACTGACTGTGAAGTTGTGACTCATTAATCAAGTTCGGCAGTAGTATTGAGCACTGGTCGTATGGTATTGGCTTATGAGTCAAGAACGTATTAGTGTGTTTAACGCAAGCCAAAAATATTAGATCTAATCGACATAAGCATTATTGTCATAAGCATGAAATGCTTGACCGACCTTAAGTTCGATGAAAACAAAAGCGCTTGTCTAGTCTAAAGGCTAGTTACTTAGAGCCGGGGCCAGAAGGCCCAAGTGACTGCATTGTCACATGGCTATGGGTGCGGAGCCCAAGTTCGTGACTTACTCATCAGTCACTTATCTGATTCAAGTTTGTGACCCCATAGTCACTCATCTGGTTTAAGTTTGTGACTTACTCATCAGTCACTCATCTGATTAGGGCTACACACCCCAGCATGATTATTAGAATCTCGATATTATATGATTAGGGCACAAGCCCCAGCATGGTTACTAGAATCTTGAAGTGATATTCACTTATCTGTTTTGGGCTACAAGCCAAGTATGATTATCATAATCATCATTTGATATTATATACATGCAGTAATGAGTTTTCTTGTTGAGCCTTGGCTCACGGGTGCTATGTGGTGCAAGTAAAGGGAAAGAAAAGCTCACCCAGCCTTGAGTGGAGAGCTTAGGTGGCGATGTGTACATATGCGGTTGCTTGACCACCACGACCAAGGTGTTTCTCAGAGGAACTAGGGGTTAACCCTATATTTTGTCGCTTAGGTCAGCGGGTTGTAACTTTTACACTGTAATGACCATTTTGGGTTGTAAATAACTTGTAAACGCTTTTATGGGCCCATGTATAGTTTAATGTTTTAAATAAAATATATCCATTCCTTTCAATATATAATTTTCACCCTAGCCTATTGATGACACCTAGATGCACGTTTATAACCTAATGACTCGTTTAGTGAGTTAAGCACTGTTTAAAGTTCCCAGTAATGGTCTTGGAGTAACCAGGGCGTTACAATTGCTTACTTGTGAGTGGTACGGACTCATTAGTCAGAAACAATGCAAGTTGTATGGAATTGACCTATGAGTCAAGAGCGGCATAAGCGTATTGAACATAGAAGCAAAATGATTAGATCTAATCAACATAAGCATTAAATGCTTGAAAAACCCCAAGTTCGATGAAAACTAAAAGCGCTTGTCTAGTCTAAAGGGTAGTTACTTAGAGCTAGGGCCAAAAGGCTCAGGTGACTGTAACGTCACGAGACTTAGGGTGCAGAGACAAAGTGCGTGACTCATTAGCCACTTATCTGATTAGGGTGTGGAGCCCAAGTGCGTGAATCATTACTCACTTATTTGATTGGGGTGCGGAGCCCAAGTGCGTGACTCATTAGTCACTTATCTGGTTAGGGTACAGAGCCCAAGTGTGTGACTCATTAGTCACTTATCTTATTAGGGTGTGGAGCCCAAGTGCGTGACTCATTAGTCACTTATCTTATTAGGGTGCAAAGCCCAAGTGTGTGACTCATTAGTCACCTATTCAAAGATAGACTCATTAGTCATCTATTAAGGGAACAAATTCCTAGATTGACTTGATAGTCATCTATATAGGGGGCAAGGTCCATAGTCATTTATTTGGACTTGCTTGCATGCATGAATAGGGATATCATTGCTAGGCATGCCTATTATGGTTCAGTGACATGTTATTACCCGTTCATGAGCATATTAAGTTTTCTTGCTGAGCTTCGGCTCACGGGTGCTATGTGGTGCAGGTAAAGGCAAAAGAAAGCTGGACCATCCTTGGGTTGGAGAGCTTAGGTGACGATGTGTACATATGCAGCTGCTCGACCACCACAGCCGAGGGTTTAAAGAGGAACTAGGGTTAAACCCTATTTTGTCGCTTAGGTCGGCTGGTTGTAAATCTTTTATTGTAATTAACCTTTAAATTATATTTTGGGATCCCAATGTATACAGCAAACGTTTTAGTGAAACGTTGTACCTTTAACCAAAAATTTTAACCCTAACCCGTTAATCACATTTAGTTACACGATTATGGCCAAATGACTCGATTAGTGAGTTTAGCACTGTTTAAAATGCACAACGTAACGATCCCTGGGTAGTAGGGAATTACAACTTGGTATCAGAGCGAGCCAAGGTTAAGGGTTCCTGTAGACAAGCTGGACATGTACACTCGTCACTAAAGACAAGCTTCACTCAGGGTATGGTAACTATGTATGTGGTTATGTGCTTAACTGCTTAAATAAAATGTAAATGCTTTACTTGCATGATGTATTAGGGAGCATGAGATTCTGATAGAGCCTGGCTCTTGATTATTAATATGATTATATGATTACCTGCTCAGTGAATATATAAATGTGTTATTTGCATGCTGAAGTTGGAGGCATAGTATGTATGTTGGAAGAACAGAGGTTATGAGTTGATGTACGAATGCTATGAGCATGTTTTTAACATTGCAGTGGTTTGTGAATGTAGTGTGGTGTGATTGTTCCCGTGGGGAAGGCTTTTGATATGCTCATCATGTTTAATGGGTCAAGTTATTGACTGCAGATTCAATCAGAAGGTATGTATCTAAGGCAGATAATGAGACCTAGTGGTGGTTATACCGAGGCTGAGAATTACAGCCAGGGTTTGAGTTCTTCACCTGCCTCTCAGAATTTCCAGCAGGTGTTTACAGATGTGCAATTAAGATTGCAGAGGCAAGAGGAAGAGATTAGGTGTTTGAAACAGCAGCAGAATCTATCAGTGAACACCTCTTCCTTTGCTATGCCAAGGGTGGCACCAGTATTGGCTCAGCCTAAGGTTAAGAACAAATGAGAATTTCTTTGTGGAAGATTCCAGAAGTATTACCCTCAATTTTTTGAGGGAGGCCTAGATCCATTCAGAGCTGAGGAATGGATGGGCATGATCAGTTCCATCCTCGATAGTATGGGGGTGGTAGGTCATGATAGGGTGATCTGTGCTACATATTTATTGTGGGATGATGCCCGGACATGGTGGGAAGTAGTATCATAGACATGAGATACAGTTGTGATGGACTAGAAAGAATTTAGGTAGCTGTTTAATGAAATATATTACTGTGATGCAGTCAAGACTGCTAAAATGACACTATAGAATGAGACTTTATTGAAGAGATGCTCACTGCTTTTCAGTTTCCTCAGCAATTTATACAGCTCATCATGATTTGTGTTCGAACACCAAGGTATTCCTTGATGATTAATGGCTCAATGCATGGCTATTTTGCGGGTAAAAAAGGATTGAGACAAGGAGATCCTATGTCTCCATTGTTATTTGTACTTGGTATGGAATATCTGTCCAGGATTATGCTTAAAGTTAGCTCTTCTCCAGGCTATAAATTTCATGATAGATGTGCTAGTTTGAAGCTGAATCACTTATGTTTTGTTGATGACATATTATTATTTAGTCATGGAGATTTCATCTCTATTCTTTGGATGGTTAGGGGGCTTAAATTATTCTCCAAGACCTCGGGACTCTTTCCAAATGAGGCTAAATCTGCAATATATTGTAGCGGTATGCCTGAATCTGAGATTGACAGAGTGGTGGCTATCTCTGGTTTCACTCGCTGTTCACTGCCATTCAGGTACCTTGGCATCCCTATATGTTCCAAACGCATATATACTCCTGAGTGTGGGGTCATTCTTAAAAAAATGGTAGCTAGGATTAAACAGTGGAGTTCTAGAAATTTATCATATATAGCTAGAGCCACATTGATTAATTCTGTTTTACTGTCAATCCACTCTTACTGGTCTCAAATAATGGTGCTGCCAAAACAGCTATTGAAGGATATAGAAGCCATTTGCAGAGCATTTCTTTGGAAAGGAGTGGCAGAGTCTCAAGGTTCAGGCTTAGTTGCTTGGACCTTTGTTTGCACTCCAAAAGCTGCGGGAGGTTTAGGCTTCAGGAAAATTTCAGAATGGAATGTTGCTGCATTAGGGAAATATGTATGGGCAATAGCTTCCAAAAAGGATAATTTGTGGGTCAAGTGGATACATAGCATCTACTTGAAAAAGATGGACTGGTGGGCATACACAGTGCAACAAAATTGTAGCTGGTATTGGAAGAAAATTGTTGAAATTAAAGATCTCTTTAGAGCCAAATTAGATAAATCAGCGTTTATGGCAGTGCAATATAGTATTCAATCCGGTTATGATATACTATATGACCAACATATCAAGGTACAGTGGAGTAAATTTGTATTGGAGAGAAGTATCATTCCAAAACACAGATATATCCTTTGGTTAGTCCTGCATCAGAAGTTGAGCACCAAAGATCATATCAGCAAATACTTACATGGGATGGACACAGTATGCCTACTGTGTGGTGAACACAAGGAAGATATTCCTCATCTATTTTTCTAATGCACTTACAGTAAAATCTGTCTTGTGAGGATGAAGGAGTGGATTGGTTGCCGAGCACAAACAGAGCATTATCAAGCATTATTGCAATGGATATCCAAAGCAAAACACCTCAATAAACTCAGGAAAGGATTTTTTATAGCTGTTGTTACTGCACTAGTATACCATATATGGAGGGCCCGAAATGATGTTTTGTGGTCATCTAAACTTTGGCATGTAAATCATATTGTAGAGGTCATCAAAAGAGAATTAAAATTGAGATTTACTGTATCAATGTACAAGGGAAAAAGAAATAGGGATAAAGAATGGATTCAAAAATTGTAAATTTAGATACATGGATTGTAAGTCAAAAATAGGGGTAGAAGAAGACCTATAATGTACATGACTTGGTTTTGAGAAATACAATGATTCTTATTTACCAAAAAAAAAAGACTGCTAAAATGAATGAGTTTCTGAATTTGGTTTAGGAAAATGCAACAGTAACCGAGTATGTTAACATATTCGATGGGTTGGCCAAGTTTGCTTTTGATATGGTACCCACGGATGTAGCCCGGAAGGAAAAGTTTATCCAGGGATTGAATCCCGGAATAGCTCAGGGCATTAGAGTTGTCCCAGTGCATGAAATCTCTGCCTATGCTCAGGTGGTAGAGAAGGCTCTTGTTGTTGAAAACACAGGAAATTAGATTAAGAAGGAGAGTGCTGAAGAGCACGGAGTGATACCTTCGTTTATTGAATCAGGCAAGGACAAGGATTGGAAAGTTTACCCAGAATGCACTCGGTGTAAGAGGCATCATCTAGGAGAATGTCGAGCAAATGCATGTTTCTTTTGTGGAATGGTTGGGCATAGTAAGAGGAATTCTCCAAGGCGAAGGAAGGATGAGCAAAAAAGGGTGGATAGCTCGACTTCAACTCGAGTGTTCGCTCCGATGTAGTCAGAGACTGAGACTGAGGTTGGTTCCTCAATGGTGGCAGTTTAGCTTTCTAGTTTTGATTTTTGTATTGCGCTGACTGGTTTTGGTGCCATGTTGTTCTTTGCTTGTTGCATCTAGAGAATAATAGACTTGTTATGCAGATTACATGGTTATGTTATGATGAGAATGTGACATTCTTTTGGTGATTTTAAAAGATGAGTAGATTATTATGGAAAAGACTCATCAGTTGGTTTGATAGGGTTGGTTATGACTGACTTCGATATGATCTTGGATATGGATTGGTTAGCCAAGTATGAGGTAATGATAAATTGCGAGGAAATGATAGTAATCCTTGAGTTTAAGGATAAGAAACCATTGTACGTGTTGGCACTGTGCATGGATTTTATATGCTGATGACATCTGTATTTAGAGCTAAAGATCTATTGCAGGATCTCTAGCTCTAAATACAGATGTCTCTAGCTCTCTAGACATCTGTTTTTAATGCTTAGTTGTTAGATCATATCTTAATTTTTTTAAAACAACTTAATCAATATGCCACAATCTATTAAGTTGTTTAATTTAATCACTTGGTAATCATTAAAACAAATTTTAGTTACAATGCTTATATGTATAGGCTGTTAGTTACAAGAGGTTACAAGTAGTAACCAAAGCTCTATAACCACTATAATAAATTAAAATTGACTCAACTAACCACATAACACCTAAAACTAACACTTGAACCAACTTAACATGCTAACAATAATAAAGAATTTTTAAAAACATTAAAAAAATATCCTAAAAATAAAAATGCTTTTCATCCAAAAAAAAAATCTCATTCCCCAACCACGTCCAAAAAAAAAAAACACAGAGTGATCCCCCCAAAATAATAACTCAAAACTTCACTAAGCATAAATAAAATATTATGTGGTAAAACATGTTGAAAAACTCATTATTAGCAAATCAAAAGACAGATTCTTGAAAAAAAATGATAAAAAGTAAACAGAAGAAAATAACCCCAAAAAGGAAAATA
This sequence comes from Humulus lupulus, assembly GCF_963169125.1. Classification (NCBI taxonomy): domain Eukaryota; kingdom Viridiplantae; phylum Streptophyta; class Magnoliopsida; order Rosales; family Cannabaceae; genus Humulus; species Humulus lupulus. The sequence goes on along the minus strand of NC_084795.1, from coordinate 276,961,825 downwards.
AAATGGCCAAGAGTCGATACAAAAATAAATAAATAAAAAAGCTGTATCATTAGTATCGTTTCCTTATAATAATTGTATACTTATAAAAAAAAAGCCCTATTATAAATTATAATTTGAAATATACAAGTTGTAAAACAAATAAAAATATATTATTTTCTTGCTGCGGTCGAAGTAGTTTTACCATAGTTTGATCAGTTATTATTTATTGTTTGTCATTCTTATATAACTAGAATCAAAATTTATTTTTCAAAACTCGCATAATAACTAAAAAAATCGAAAATTACCATAAAAAAACATATCACAAAATACCCATACTTTTTTTAACAAAAAAAAAAAAATACTTACAATGTCACATAGGATAAAATGTTGACAAATAGGACGTAGAAGTTTAATTAAAACTATTTGTGTGTGCATAGAGATATATTGAAATATATATATTTATATTTATTTTTCTATTATTTTATAAATCTATTTTTGTATGGAAACAACGTGAAATATACGTTTATTTAATTTTGTTTATGTAATTTATTAATTATGTTTATTAAATTTGTATCGTATAAATTTTAAATAAATAAACAATATTATATATAAATGAATGACATAAATATATTAAATGAAAAATTAAACCAAAATATTATTTATAATTTTTTTAATATAATATATAATATGATAATATTTTTAAACATAAATGATAATTTTTTTAATAAAAATTAAGATTATGTATTATATATTATTATAATGATATTTTATAATATTTAAATTTATATTAATATAATTATTCAATATTTAGTCTTATATTGTTATAATAATAATATTTTACACTATTTGAATTCATATTAATATAATTAGTAAAATAATAGGATTATATATTATTATCAAAATAATATCTTATAACATTTAAATTTATATTAATATAATTATTAAATATCTATTTTTGTATAATATATTATTATAATAATGATATTTTATACTATTTAATTTTATATTAATATAATTAATAAATATCTATTTTTAGTTAGTTTTAAAGATATATTTTGTTAAATATTTAGAATATTCTGTTAAAGTTAACAAAACAAATCGTTAAACTTGATAATTTTTGTTATCTCTACACACTTTATGAAAATGCCAGCCCCTGCCAAAGTTGTTGGGTCTTTTTTTTTTTTTTTTTGATAATGAGAAGAGGTGTAGTTCCAATCTTTTTAAAATAGATATTTGATAAATAACTAAATAAAGTATATTTGTAGACTTGTAGTAATTAGGATGTGCATTTTTTTTTATATTAGAAATGGATGAGTATTAGGTTGAATCATTCTGCAATTCAATATATATAAAATGACTGTCGGGCATTGAATCAATTTGCTTGTAGGACTATGTGATTTTTTCAATCATAGTTATCGTATATATATATATATATATATATTTATATTTCTGAATAATGATTATTAGTGTTGGTATAGCTAGCAATTCTAGACTTGGGACCCTTTTGTTTCAACAAAATGTTGGGTTTGGACATGCTTGTCTTTATGTATGTATACCACACACAATTTAATGGTAACAGGTAACTACCACAAATCAATTATAGTTTTTATTAGTTTCAAATTGTATATGGTAGCCGGTTACCCATATTTACAATAATATAAGTAACATCGGTTTACTCATAAATTAAGCATATAGAATAACCTATTATTGTTTTTTTTTTATGTTTGATATTGCATGGTAACAAGTTACCTGTAAATTGAAGTGATAACTAGTTATTAGTATAATAAAAGTTAATAAACATAATATAGTAATAACTTGTTTCATATTCAAGCGAATCATATCATATTTACTACACGAATAGTAATGGTATCTAGTTACACAACTGTTGACACAATTTTTCGTCAATAAAAGATAATTAAACAATTATCACAAAAAATACTAAAATTTTACGTGATTCAGTAGTTAAAATCTACCTATATTCACAAGTCGATTTTATAAACAAGTTTTCTGTTGTAAAGCCAAGAAGCAATTTTCACATAGTTTCTTAATACAAGAATTTGTGCGCGTTCTATAAATGAATACAACCAATCTATTTATAGGAGTGATGATATCCAATTCTCTTCCCATGATTTCAGGGGGAAGTTACTAAATATTTAATTCGAATTTAAAATACAAATTTGGTTACATCAACATAAATATCTAATTAGTTTCCTTGAAAAGTGGAACTGCTCATCAAAATCCTGATATTTTGTTGTTTCCAATCTTTTCATCACGCTTTCAAGTTGATTTGAACGACATTCGAGCTGAAATGATGAATCATTTTCGAGTCGATTCTTTTATCTTCGTATTAAGAAATTCCATTACTTTTTGAAATGAAATATCCCAATGACAATGGTTGACACCAAGCTCGTTATACTGTCTTTCAAGCCGAGTATACAAATTTTCGAGCTAATACTAATCTACTCGGAAATTGGGTATTACATTTTCTCCCTCAAAAGTGGCCGTTGGTATCATCTCGGTAGAGACTTTTGAATTTCCTTCATCGGGACATGTTCCCACCAACCACTCTCGAGTGGGTATTACGTGTCATGCTAAGATAAAGCAGCTCTAGTACTTGAGTACTGAGTAATACTTTTCAAGGGTTATGCTTTTACAGTCGTTTTTCACTAATCCTTGTCCATTGGATCTGATGTCACCCTGATCCTTCGACTCGAAATAATTCCTTACTCTCCTATAGATCCCCCATTTTTCTTTTTTCCTTTCTTACTTCTACCTTCTTCTTCTTCTCTCTTCGTCTTCTCTCCCCATCTACACTTTCTCTAAAATACCAAAGTTCAAAACGTCGTCAATCATCATCAAAAACCTGATTGTTCTCAACAATTTCTGGATTTCTAGCCCCATTGGTTATCATCAAGACATCTCTGATCATTAATCACATCATTTTCCCGTAAGTTTTCAATGTCTAAAACTCTCCGTATATACATATATACTTTATATATACATAGTATGTGATTTTGTTTTTCTTTATGTTCTTGAAAAACATGCCTTTTGATATGTTCTAGGATGGAAAATTACTAAAAAATCAGTTTACAGGTCTTGCGTTTCTGGGTTTTAACCATACCCTAAGATTACGTAAAAAGGAAGTAATAGGTTAGGTCTCATAGGAGAAGTGTAACAGACTCATTTTGGTAACCGCACCCACTTTTATAGGAAAACATGTCATAATTGACAAATAAGTGTTGTGATTGGTTAATTACAAAAAAATAGGTGTTAAAATACAAGCAAGGTATAAAAATTTAGTGAATTTCACATAGTGAATATGTGAAACTTGAATTTCAATGGTAGGCACTTTAAAATTGAGTTTTTGGGTCCAAAATGATGCATGGAGGTATCAAAGAGTCACCAAAAAGTTTGGTACCATTTGGAGCATTTTTTAGACCTTTGAAGGGGCACAAAAAGAGAGAGGGTGGGGATGCGTCGCCACCCACATGGTGTAGCATCGCTTGATGCTTAAGGATTTTCGAAACCTTAGCAGGCGATGCATCACCTGCATGCAGGCGACGTGTCACCTACTGAAGTCCGTACAAGTTACGTAAATTTCTCTAAATGACATGTTTTACAAGTCTAATCCTATTGGTTAGACCTAAAGACGATGCTTGCTCTATATAAGGGTCAAAATAAAGTTTTGGAAGACTTGATCACTCTTTACAATTTCTCTCTCTAGCTTCAAGAATCTCAAATTTTTTCAAAGAACTCATAAAAAAGTGCTTGACTTTGTGAGTTTAAGGCTTGTTCAATTTCAATCCTCATTTCCTCCTTGAAAAAGGCCTCAAGCATCATTGGTGGCTAGAAAATAGAGTATTAAGACAACTTTAAGAAACATGTATAAGCCTTAGAATTGTGTTTTGCTTTTGTTCTAAGGATTTGCTCAAAGTGGTGTTTCTACAAAGGTTTTCAAGGTTCATCAAGGTTGAAGAAGATCATTCACCAACTTGGGTTTGCATAATCTTTCTCAATATGTATTTAGTCTCTATCAATCCATTTTTATGTAGATTCTAAATTTAGAGATAGTGTTATCTCACTCCCCCCCAACATTCTAATACTCTATAATCTGAGATAGCATATCATGGAAGAATCTTACTCTTTTTCGGCCTTGAAATTCATGACTCAAGACTTTGTAAGATTGGATAGGTTTGATGTGACTAACTTTGTTCGTTGGCAAGACAAGATTAGATTCTTGCTCACTACTTTGAAGGTTTTCTACATCTTGGACAAAGACCTAAAAGCCTTGAGAGAGCCCAAGGAAGATGATACTCAAGAAGCTGTCAAAGAAAGAAAGAAGCGTGAAGAATATGAATTAATATGTAGGGGTCACATCCTCAATGCTCTTTCGGATAGGCTCTATGATCTCTGCACCAACACCAAGACTGCCAAGGAGATTTGGGAGGCCTTGGAAAAGAAATACAAAGCGGAAGAAGAAGGTACAAAGAAATTTCTTATTAATCAATATATGAAATTTAAGTTTCATGATAATAAACTCCTTCTCCATAAAATTCACAAGTTGCAAATTGTTGGGAATAAATTGTCTACACTCAATATTGTATTTCCGGAACAATTAATTGTTGGTGCCATTATATCCAAGTTACCTTCTTCTTGGGGAGGCTATTGGAAGAAAATTCTCCATAGAAATGAGGAGATTCCATTAGAGGAAATTCTAAAACAATTGAGAATTGAGGAGGAATCTCATTCTAAAGATAAGAATGAGGAGGGGTTTAATGGAGAGACTTCCAAGGCCAATACGGTGGCTAACCCTCCTAACAAGGGCAAAGGAATTAGTAAGAACAAGGGAATGGGTAAAAAACCCTTAGGGTTAAAGAAAAATGAGGGACAATTCAAAAGTTTCAAGGGACCTTGCTTTGTGTGTGGCAATAATGGCCACTTTGCTAGAGATTGTAGGTTCAAGAGGAACCAAAACAATGATGCAAAAGTTAATTCAACCTAAGATGAGCTAGTGGCAACACTAAGTGAAGTTAATGCCATCCATGAAAAGGTGAGTGGGTGGTGGTAGGATACTTGTGTCACCATTCATGTTACCTATGATAGAATTCTTTTCAAGCATTTGAATCTTCAAAGGAAGGGCATGAGATAAAATTGGGTAATGAGAAAAGGTCAAAGGTTGAAGGTAAGGGAAACATTGATTTGTTATTCACATTCGACAAGAAGGTTCTACTCACCAATGTTGTGTATGTATCAGAAATGCGTGAATACCTTGTGAGTAGCAATTTTCTTGGCAAACTGGGAATCAAGGTTGTGATAGATTCTGGCAAGCTTATTTTGTCCAAAGATAATATTTTTGTGGGAAAGGGATATGCTTGTGATGACATGTTCAAACTTTGTACTTCAATTGACAATGTGAACAATAAAGTTTATTCTTCTTGTTGTTATATGCTTGACTCAAATTCTATTAATTTGAGGCATGCTAGACTTGCACATATATGATTTAACACAATTAAAAGAGCTATCAAATGTGGATTAATTGATTGTGATAATGTTGAGCATAATAAATGTGAATTATGTGTTAAATCTAAAATGGTAAATAAATATTTTCCAAGTGTTGAAAGAAACTCTAAGTTGTTAGGTTTGATACATAGTGACTTATGTGAACTCAATGAAATGTTGACTAGAGGAGGAAGTATATATTTTATTACTTGGGACCCTTTTGTTTCAACAAAATGTTGGGTTTGGGCATGTTTGTCTTTATGTATGTACACCACACATAATTTAATGGTAACGGGTAACCACCACAAATCAATTATAATTTTTATTAGTTTCAAATTGTATATGGTAACCGGTTACCCATATTTGCAATAATGTAAGTAATTGATTTCCTCATAAATTAAGCATATAGAATAACCTATTATTGTTTTTTTTATGTTTGATATTGCATGATAACAAGTTACCTGTAAATTAAAGTGATAACTAGTTATTAGTATAATAAAAGTTACTAAACACAATATAGTAATAACTTTTTTCATATTCATGCAAATTATATCATATTTACTACACGAATAGTCATAGTATCTAGTTACACAGCTGTGCAGTTTTTTGTCAACTAAAAATAAAAGAGAATTAAACAATTATCGCAAAAAATACTAGAATTTTACATAGTTCAATAGTTAAAATCTACCTACATTCATGAGTTGATTTTATTAACAAGTTTTCTGTTCTAAAGCCAAGAAGAAATTTTCACATAGTTTCTTAATACAAGAATTTGTGTGCGTTCTATAAATGAATACAACCAATCTATTTATAGGACTGGTATCCAATGATCTTCCCACGATTTTAGGGGGAAGTTACTAAATGTTAGGAAAATGTAATTTGCCTCAATGGAAATTGGTAAGAAAATACAACTCTAGACAATATATTACAAATAAATAATTATTGATTAAAAAGTGTTACAACTCTATGACTGAAAATACAAATAAATAATAGAAGAATTAGAAGAAGAAGATGATAGAGAAATACAACTCTAAGCAAAATGATACAAATAAAGTAAAAGTGTTTGAAACAAAAGAAATAAAAGATTACAACTCTAAACAAAGATACAAGTAAATAGAACAAGAATAATGAGAAGAAAAACAATAGAAGAAAAAAATAAGAACAAGATCAAGAACAAAAACCAAGAAATTCTCACTCACACAACCAAAGTAAAGAGTGTTGGGGATCACCAACTTAAACAATGTTTGAAACCTCTGTCCAAAAATTTATTTCCCCCTAACTCAAGCACTAAGGGATCTCTTATAGATTTTGGAAATGTTTTCTGGAATAATCAAGCCTCTAGGTGTTTTCTAACCAAGTGTTCTAATGGATATAAAATTTGTATCTTACAAGTGAGCAATAAGCTCCTATTTATAGCGTTTAGAGACACCCTTTGAATTTCAAATTCCACCAACCCCCATGGCTGTTACCAATGATTAATTGGATGTTTATGGAATTAAAAATGAGATTTGGGAGTTATTTAGGTTTTTGGAGCCGTTCAAAAAGGTTGGAAAAAATGAAAAAAAAAAATCGTCAGAAATTCACCTATGGCCACAGCCAGGAACATCAGTGGCTGCGGCCACTGCTCTCTGTTCCCCAGGCCGCGGCCACTGATCAATTTCAGCACACAAAACTGTGTTGTTTTTCCAAACGGTTCCAATACCATCACAATTGATTTTGTAACCCCCGAAACACATTATTGGGGTTAAAATCATATCTCTAACAGCCATCTCACATATGACTTTAAGAAATTCATCTCAATATTGTGTAACAACAAATGTACACAGTAATGGACAATATTTGGAGGTTACAAATTTGTGACTGAATTTGTAACATCAAATATGTTACATATTTGGATATTTCACATATATTTAAATATTGTAACTCTCTATTATATGTTACAATATGTAACACTCTTTGACACATTTATTTAATCTAAAACATTATATTATAAAATAATATAATATTGCATTATATTATAAAATAATATAATTGCATTATATTATAAAATAATATAACACTAAATATCTAATTCAAATTTAAAATACAAAATTGGTTACATCAACATAAATATCTAATTAGTTTCCTTGGAAAGTGGAATTGCTCATCAAAATGATGATATTCCATTGTTTCCAATCTTTTCATCACGCTTTCGAGCTGATTTGAACGATATTCGAGCTGAAATAATGAATCATTTTCGAGCCGATTCTTTTATCTTCGTATTTAGAAAATCCATTACTTTTTGAAATGAAATATCCCAGTGACAATAGTTGACACCAAGCTCGTTATAATGTCTTTCAAGCCGAGTATATTGATTTTCGAGCTAATACTAATCTACTCGGAAATTGGGTATTGCATTTGCTCCCTCAAAAGTGGCTGCTGGTATCATCTCGGTAGAGACTTTTGAATTTCCTTCATTGGGACATGTTCCCACTTACCACTCTCAAGTGGATATTACGTGTCTTGCTAAGATAAAGCAGCTCTAGTACTTGAGTACTGAGTAACACTTTCCAAGAGTTTTGCTTTTTACCGTCGTTTTTCACTAATCCTTGTCTGTTGGATTTGATGTCATTTTGATCCTTCAGTTCGAAATAATTCGTTGCTCTCGTATAGATCCCCCTTTTTCTTTTTCCTTTCTTACTTCTACTTTCTTCTTCTCTCTTCGTCTTCTCTTCCATCTACAATTTCTCTAAAAAAAACCAGAGTTCAAAGCATCGTCAATCATCATCAAAACCTCGATTTTTCTCAACATTGAATTCATTAGTATTATCGAAATAGGAACACTCAAAAAATTATCCTTGTTTTGTCTACATCAGCAGTGAATTCATTATTTAATTTCTTTTCTTTTAAAACAAGTCTGCCTTTATTAACAAGTTTGGCATAATCGAACTCTCCCTTTACTAATATTTTAATAAAATAGTGCATTTTTTTATAATTACATAAAAATTTATAATTTTGTACTATGTAGGTCAAATCTATCTTCTTTTTTTTCTATTTTTAGGGAACATGTCTATCTGGCTACATCATGCAAATATGCATTCCCATGTGTTGCTACCCAACATATATTGAATAATTGTAATGAGCCATTCTAAGTTTAGTATACGATGACTAATAATATGTCAATATTATTTAATCAATCTAAAATTATACAAAAATAAATCAACAAATTTTAGTAAAGTTTGATCAATAATTATCAATATATTGTCTATTCCCATCGAAAAAAGTAAAAAAAAAAAATCGTAATTTATCGAGAGTTTTTGTTAAATTTTCACAAATAAATTCAAATGATGATTTCATCAAAATAAAAACATAATCTAATATGAGTAGATCTAAGAAAAACCTTTTCTTCTCAAATGATGATTGCATACAAAAAAAAACTTTACTTTATCTTTCCTATTTTCGTTCATAACAAATAATAAAAAAATGGTTTATAACTTTTTAGATTCTGTGTTTTGGCTCATTATTTGTTTGGACCCTGTATTTTGATAAATTATTTTTTAGACTATGTATTTTCTAAAATAGTTCAAATAGACTCATAAACCCAATTTTGATAAAAGTTTTTGAACTAAAATTTCAAATAATTCATCAAACTAATAACTTTGAATAAAAATACAATCATTTTGCCTAAAAACTGTGCGGTTATATTCAATTTTTTGTTCATCAAAATCAGCTTTAGGGACCTATTTGAACCATTTTACAAAACACAAGATCCAAAATATAATTTGTTAAAACACAGAGTCTAAACAGGTAACGAACCAATACACAAAATTTAAAAAAATATAAACCCATAAAAAAATAAAAGAAAGAAAGAAGCATTAAAAAAATAACCAATTAAGTTAAGTTAAAATAGCTTTACTCTAATAAAAAAATCATAATCATAATAATAAATAAACATGGGGACAAAATCCAGAGATGATGATTGGATAGAGGGGAAAAATATAGGAACATGACATGAGTCAGGGACCAGAGTGTGTGAGGTTAAGAGAATAATTCAGACAAAGAAATGAAATGCAGCTGGCACCCATTTTCTGATTTTTTTTTTAATAATTATTATTATTTTATTTTAATGATTACATCAAATCATATCATCTAAATTATGATATGTCCATAAAAATCAGTTCATTTTGGCGTCAATCCACAACTAACTTTGTCCACACCAAATTGCCAAATAGTATCTGATTCTTTTCCTTTTGGTTGTCCCATCCAAATCCAAATCCAAATCAAAAATAAAAAATCATTGACCCAAATATCACCCTAGTAATGACCTTATTATGACATTATTACTCCAAACATGAAAGTGTACAAGTACTTACTCATATTCTTGTCTTTTAAGTTTATATTATAAAGATTGGTAAATGTTGATTAAGTAACATGTGTTTTTACAAATTTGATATCTTTTGTTCACGATGATTAGCCATTGATACAATTTGATTGTAAAAATAATATAATTTAATATCTCCGTGCTATTAAATTTATTATGTTCTCAAATTATCTCTCATTTTAATGATTTATTTAATTTTTAATGATTTTATTATTTTTAAATGATTTAAATATATTTTTTAGAATTTATGAAATAAAATCAATGTTTAATTAAAATTTTAAAATAATTTTAGTAAACAAAATTATTTTTAAAATAAATTTAATTAATTAATAAAATTAAATCAAAAAATTAAAAAACTAATTAAAATTTTATTAATTAGCCTAAATTTTAATTTAATCCACAAATCAATCCAACTTTGAAACAAAAAAAGAAATATAGGTGAGATTGGGAGAGTAGGGACTGAGATGATGAGGGTGAGATTTGGTAAAATATAAGTTTTTTTTTCATTTATTAAATTAAAATTTATGTTTATTTAAAGTTAATTAATAAGATTTTAATTACTTTTTTAAAATTTTTAAGTCCAATTTTTTGTTTTGTTTTTAATTAATTAAATTTATTTAAAAAATACTTTATACCGAAAAAAAAATAAGAACAAAGATCATATATTCCGAACTTTTGGAAAATGGATGTTGGAGTTTCACCACATCAAAAATGTTTTGATTTAGTATGGCTATGAAAGAAAAATTTTCATAGAAAGTAGATTGCATCATGATATATTTTGATTCATTAATATTCTTTTGACAAAACCCAACTAAGAAAGACTTTGTGGACCGTATTGCTGCTCCTCTCAACCAAATTTAAAAGACTTTATGACCTATTAAGGGTAATAGGGCAAAAAGAAGAACAAAAGAAAGTAAAAAAAGAGGTGGTGAAGTGATACTATTAGGGAATATGTTGAGTAATGTGGTACATTACAAAAGAATATGCATATTAACTCCTCTAGTCCAGGGCTGCTATAAAGCTTTAGAAGCTGTTGAAAAAAAGAGAGATTTTTATAGTAAAGGCACAAGAGATGGTTAAAGCCATTTCTTTTTTTCCAAAAGCTTGGCAAAATAAATACACACAGAAGACTGACTTAATCCTTGTCCAAGCCCCACAAGGATCAAGAGCTGAAAGACACATCTTGTTTTTCATCAATGACTTTTTCCAACTTCACTTCTAAAATACCAGAAATTTGACACCTAAATTTACTTTAACAAATTTTGGGAAGGGAAGGGAAGGGAAAAGCAACTCCAACTAGGTAATAATAGAAAACGAGCACAAGCCTTGCAAAATGAATAGACAAGTAAGGCCAAAGCGAACAACACAAACAGAAAAAGCTACTTGAAGACTTTGGAAGATCGAATGGTTCCTTCTTCCTGAGCTTCACCGTGCATCTTGTGATGCGAAGGAATCTGCAAACCCAGGTGGCCTGTTAGGTATGCTGGTCTGTGTATTGTCACCACTGGCCAAAAATGATGAAGATGAGTCGTCGATGTTGCTGTTTTCCTCGAAAGCCTGCCATTTTTTGAGCACTTGTGGCAAGGGCATATCATAGTTGATGCCATATCCATCGTCGAATTCTTCTTGTTCTGTTGGTTTCCAGAGCTCAACTAGAGATGAAAGCACATTAACAGCATGGCCCATATCAGGCCTCTGGTAGGGCTCTCTAGCAGTGCAATGGATGGCCAGCTCTGCAACAGTCCTAACACTATCAACAATTTCGTCTTGCTGATCTATCGTAGGGTCAATGACTTTTTGAGAAATATCCTTGTTCATATGCATTCTGCGGAACCAAGTGACAAGATGCAGGCTTTCTTCAGGCTGGCTTTCATCAATCGCTCTCCGTCCTGTGATCAGCTCCATTAGAATCACTCCAAAACTATATACGTCCACCTTTGTAGTTATCTTTCCGGTCACTGTTCATCACATAAAAAATCAATATTAGTAACTCATTTTATGAATTAAACTACCAAGGTAACTGGCAGAAAGCAAGAAGGATATGGAGCAAAACATTTCCCATTTAAATTACAGAACATAGCAAGGAGAGAAAAATAATTCAAGTTTTACCCAAATTTGCAGCACAGAAACTTTAGAAATCTTAACCAATCTTAATTACATTCACAATACTTGGAAACAATGAAATGATACAATTGCAATGTTCATATCAGCCAAAACACTTAATAGGAATGCAAGCCAAGAAACATAGATAGTTTCTTTCTCTAATCATTCAGAGCTTCATTGTTTTTCTCTGTACTTAACTCACTATCATATATCATTTTCAAATTTCGCTTTCTCACTGCGTGTTGATTTTAGCTGTCAACCTCAGAAACAGTTCAGACTAAAAATGAACCACTCAATCGAAGTCAATAATATGCAGAAATGGTTAAATTGAAAATTGTTGCTAACAAGTTGGGTGTTACGTTCTTTAAAGTTTGTTGGTTGTTCAGGATCAAGGACCGCTAAGTCGATTTTAAGCTCACTTCTGAAGTAAAATAAACTAGTTTCTAGTTCAAAACTAAAAGCATTTAGAAATACTTACCAGCATATTCAGGAGCAAGGTAACCAAAAGTTCCAGCAAGTCTCGTCTCAAATGATGCTTTTCCTTCTGGAGCTAGACGAACTAGTCCAAAATCTGCAACTTTTGCCCGAAGGTCATCTCCAAGAAGGATATTAGATGGTTTGAGATCTCTGTGAATAAAACTCTGCTGGGCTAAACCGTGTAGATACTCAACACCTCTGGCCACATCCAATGCAATGGTCAGCCTTCTCTTCCAATCAAGTGGCTTCAAATCTTCCTCGTCGCGATTGAAAATGTATCTGCTAAGAGTTCCCTGAGGCATGTATTCATAGACAAGAAGCCTCTCGTTTCCATCCAAGCAATAACCAAGAAGCGCAACCAAATGGCGATGTCGAACCTTTGTAAGAACAGCAATCTCAGACTTAAACTCAGTCAAACCTTTATCAGCCACTACTCCAGGGTTCATCCTCTTCACTGCAATCTTTGTCCCGTCATGCAATTCTCCCTTGTAAACAGTTCCAAATCCACCCTGTCCAAGTTTATTTTCTTCACTGAAATTGTTGGTCACATTTCTTAAGACTTGAATGGAAATTATCATACTTCCAGTCTCAACAATATGAACATCATGGCCTCCACTACTAGACGGACTATAGATTCCGCTCCCGCTGCCATTAACCCCAGGGTTTGTAACTGCAATCTTCACTGTGTCTTGGTCGCCAGAGTGCTGGGGATGTATAACTAATGTGTTTGGACTTTGTACCCTACCAGAATGCTTTGGCTTTCTAGACACTAAACAAAAAGCCACGGCCCCAGCAACAGCCAACCCTCCAATACTGCCAACTACTGCTCCCACAACCACCCCTGTATTCGATTTCTTGCCACCACTTCCTGATCCATCATTCCCTCCAGACCCCTGCTTTGATCCAGATGAACCACCTGAAGGTTTGCCAGAAGGAGGAACACTGCTTTGATCCTTCCCAATATCACTGTTCCCAGCCGTGCTCAGAATCAAATTTTGTTTAAAAGTTGGCACTTTACCGTAAAGTTGATTATTAGACAAATCCAGTTGTTCAAGATTGGACAGAGTAGTCAGCTCATTTGGTATGGTACCACCCAAATGATTATCAGACAATATCAGTTTACTCAGAGATGTAAGCTTAGAAAATTCAGGAGAAATTGTACCACTAAGATCCATTTTATGAAAATTAACAACTGTAATGTTTCCTTCCACACATGTAATCCCTTTCCAGTTTTTACAAGGATCATTCCCAGTCCAACTCTGAGCAAAACTTGCTGGGTAACCCAGCGGTTCCAAGATTGAGAGCATAATATTAACTTGAGGATCACAAGAACCCCCCGGGACATCAGTACAGAAGCTATTAGTCCCAACTATCAAATCAACTATAACCCCCTTAGGGAACTGGGGAGTTGGTCCTTGAAGCAAATTATTTGTAAAGTTAACAACGTGCAGGCTTTTATGATTTATCAAAGTCAAGGGAACGATACCTGTAAACTGGTTATCTCTCAAACTCAAGGCCGTTAACTGTGTCAAGTTAGAAAGGTCTGGTATAGGACCAGTGAAACGATTCCCGTGAAGCCAAGCATCGTTCAAGTTGGTCATGCCTTGTAAAACATCTATAGTTCCATTGAGCTTGTTAGTACTCTGTTGCCCATTTAACCAGAGAGACTGAATGCTCGAACCGGAGAAACTCGCGGGCAATTCTCCTTCGAGGCTGTTCATAGCCAAACGCAGATTAGTCAAACCCGGGAAGTTGGTCCCGCCGAAGAAATCCGGTATCTTTCCAACAATATTAGCACTGTTCGCCGAGAAATCCCTGAGCAAAGAAGCGTCTCGGATACCCTCCGGAATGGACCATGGCGAAAAGGGTATGTAGTCGATGTTTATAGTATCCAGCGAGGTAAGGCCGTTAAAGAAATCGGCGGGAATAGAGCTGAAATTGTTGTTATGGGCAAGCAAGGCCTGCAACGATCCCAACCCAGAAAAGCTCGGAAAATCACCGGTAAGCTGGTTGGATTGGACCTCAAAACGCTGCAACTCCGTCAACTGCGCGAGTTCCGGCGGGAGAGTTCCTGCCAGGTTCTGATTCCCGAGTTGGATCTTCTGAACTCGACCGCTGTTAGTACACGAAACCTTCTCCCATTTGCAGTAATCAGAACCGTCCCAGGCAAGACTGCTCTTACCTATACTCTTCTTAAGAGCATCCATGGCTTTTCCATCGACATTGGTCTGAGACTCCACTCCAAAACAGACAACCAAAACGACAAAAAACAGGCTCCAAACGACAGAACCCCAAGAACCCAGATGGGGTTCCTTCATAATTCTCAACTTTTTCCTTCACTCCTTTCAATCAACAAGTTTCTCGAAGAAAAAAAAACCCAGAAAGACAAAGCAGAGATTTTTTTTTCAGGGTTTATGGTTATCTTAGCAGCAACAATAAAGTCGGGTAAGACATTGAGTTTTGATCACGGAAATGGTGGGAGAAAAAAAAAGGAAATTAAGTACTCGAAAATGGAGAAGAAGCGGCGGTGATGGAGGAAAGAAAAGAAAAGGAAAGGGTCCCAAAATAAATTAAGGAAAAAAAAAAAGTAGTAGTAGTAGTAGTAGTGTTTACTGTTTAACACGAGGCGTGGGTTTCTATGGCCATAAGGACTGTGTTTGGATCAGAGAAAATGTTAGAAAAGATAGTTGGCAGAGGTTTCGTGGTGGGGTCTTTAAGAAAGAAAGAAAATTTTAAAAAGGAAAACCGCAAAAACTAAAAAAGAAAATCGCTATGGCTTTTCCACAAACATTTTAAGATCATTCGAAGGAATGGATGAGAATAGAATTAATTTAATTTAGTATTTGGTGGGTTTGAAGTTTTTAATGTTGGCAATTTTTGGATAATTGTCTCTTTTTTTATTTTTAATTTAATTTTTTATATAATAAAGTTTTGATTTAATATATTTTTTTTTTGAGAAAGAGACAAACACCGCTTTATTAGTATGGATCTTTTACCAATTCAGGGGGTTATAAGTTCATATTTCATACTCAAACAGCTCACTCTTTGCTGTATATATATATTATTCTTGATTTTGTATATAAAATAGGGAAATGAATATAAATATATTCTTAATGGCTCGAGAGATACACTTGGATTGGATTGAATCATGTCATGGGTCAATATGATGCTTAAAATAATTGTGATTTTAATGCCATGTGCACTCTTAATGATAATATATAACTAAATATGAGTATTATGTACAATTACGTGTAATAATAATAATAATAATAATAATAATAAGAAGAAGAAGAAGAAGTAGGTGAAAACATATATATATATATTTGAGTGATTTTGTATTTGGCTCACTTTTATAATTTTTTTTGTAAAATGATATTTTTTTTTAAATTTGATTAGTTATCTAAATTTTTCGACCAAATGTCTAATATTTTTGATCGACTATTTAAAAATTTTGACTACCTATCTAAATTTTCGACTAACTGTTTAAATTATGAGAAATCATTTTGTAAATAATTACTAAAACTAAGCTAAAATCCAAAATAATTTTAAAAATAAATCATTTTGCCAAAAAAAACCCAACTACTCCTACTAATAATAATGGTAAGAAGAAAGAGCACGTGAGTTTCACATGGGTGATTAACCAACTTAACCCAAAACCCAAAACTAGCATAGGTTGAGATTTGAGAGACGACTAAGTATTTAATTAAGAGAAGAGAAATCAATATTGATCTATTAAACTTATCTAAAATAACTTAATTTCTTTGGTTAATGATCAAATCACTTATTAAGGTAAGTGTGTAATATTTCCCTAAAAAAAAGGCAATTATGCAACAATCTAGACTCACTTATTTCTCTATTAAATTTAATTAAAAAATTATCGTGTCTAAATCTATTTTTATATGGTAAAATAATGTTATAGCTCGGTATTGCATGTATTGTTTTAAAAAAAAAAATTAAATTGTAAAATATTCATTAAAGACAGAGTATTTGTTGGTTGACAAACATGCCCTAATAAATTTCACAATAAATGCACAAATCCCTCCTTAAGTTTCCACGTGTAATTAATAAATTATTTATTTATATTTCACCGTCTAAGAAAATAAAATAAATAATGAAACAAAACTCTAAAAAATAATATATAAAATTCAACATGTCATTATCTTATTGGTTACAAGTGTATGGTTCCTTAACTAATTCAATATGTCTAATTTTCATTTGTCAACTACTAAAACTAAAAGTGATTGACGTATAGGTTTTTTTGGTAGTAATATTATTGGTGTGGTTTGGTAATAATTAAAAATATAGTTTTTTATTTAATTAATTAAAAATTTGATAATTAAACATAAAATTGTATTTAATAATTTTATTTTTATTTATTAATTTAAAAAAATTATTTAATTAAAATTTATTAAATTTTGAAATTAGAATTTTTTCACTTTTAAAATTTTTTTAAATTGTTTTTAAAATTTTCTTTCTTTCTTATTTTGTATTGTTAAACAAAAAATAAAAATAATTACCAAATATATTTTTATTTTAAAAAATAAAAAATAAATATAATATTTCTATTTTTGTGTTTAAAAAATTCAAAAACAAAAAAATTACCATATTCCACCATTATTATTAATAATTTTCTTAATCTAAATGAAATTCAATTTTAATCTTTATTATATATCACATAATAGACTAGTTTTTGTATAAGAGATTTATGCACTTAGTTCTCTTTGGGGTACGTAACCACAATCATGACTCATATTTATAACATAACAAAGTTTTATAATATAATCCATTAATTATAATTAATTAAAGTCTTTTTTAATATTTATATAATATGATGATTTGGCATTGTTTTGAACCAAACTCAACAGTTTCTGACAATATCATTAATCAGTGGCTGACACATTTTTGGACTCGTCTCTTTTTAATTTTATCTTTATTATCTATCTTGTTTCCACCTTAATAATTTATTTATTTATTTATAAATAACCGCAGTTTATTATTCTAACAGTAACATCACAAGAATGTCATTTGTAATAATACGTTTTATCTATAATTAAACTGACCATGTATGCAAATAAAAAATAATAATAATTGAGTGAGTCATGCAAAAGAAATTGTTTAAAAATAAATTGAGATGTAAAAAAAATAATTGATGAAAATAAGGAATATTAATTCTATAATTGACTACCAAATAAATAGTCCACAAAATCCCCAGAAATTAAGCCGAAACACGTTCACCTTGTGTGTATTGGTCCAAATTTTGACTTTTAAAGAATATTTAATTAAATATCTAAGTAAAATTAATTAAAAATGAGTACTGATCATATCTTCTTAAAACAGATAATCAAATAAATATAAAAATAGAAATCCATTAGTTAATTATTATTATTATTATTATTATGTTGAATAATTTGAACGTACCATCTGTCTCTTTAATCAATTGTAAAACATTCTTATAACTTAATTACTAGTTGTGCCAGACACGATCTGAAACTAAAATTAAACAATTTGAATTGTAAAAGAATGTAATAAAATTAGTAAGGAATTACTGTATTGTGATTAAGAAGATGAAGCCTATATTTAATTAAAAAAAATTGATTTTGAAAGTCAAATAATGAAAAGGTTAGTCAAACAATTGATTCCTTAGCACTACTCAATAAGATTTAAATATGGAGATTGGAGTTTTGGAGTTTTTGTATAGGATTCCTTGGTTAATTTTCATACAATTCTATTATTATTATTATTATTATTAGATATTATTTTTTTAAATACACTTTTTTTTGTTTTTTTTACTTTTTTACAGTTCTATTTTTAAAAAAAAAATACGCATTCAAATTTTCAAAAATACAAATTTCAAAGTTTAATAATTACCAAAATATATTTTTTTAGGAAAAAACAACTTAAAAATAAGACCAGCTAAACATCAACTTTAAAAAAACATAAAAACAACGTGAAAACACAAAAAAACAAAAAAAAACCTAAAAACAACTTGAAAACAACACACACAAAAAAAGACAAAAATGTAAAAATTTCCTTAAAACCGTAAAATTGAAAGAAAAAACATGTTTAACCGTAACAACGTAATTTTTTAGTAAAAATTAATATTTTATGTAAAAATCTCTTATTATTATTTGAGGAATATAAGTTCAATTATTATTTATTTTTTGACAAAAATCTTTATTCAACTTTTAATAACATATTTTTCTTCAAAAAGAAATAAAAGTAAAATTATTTATTTCATCATAATCATCAATGAAGGCTAGTAGTTGGAGTGGAGTGTGATGACCACACAAGTCGTAGAGTTATAATTTATAGACTAAAGTACTCTAATGCTTGCATTGGTAAGGAGCTCTCCAACAATCTCAACACCCACTTCCAAGTCTTTTACTAAACAATAATGTGAAATCAAGTATTAATGTTTATAGAAATTGAATTAATTACTTGATAAATTATCTTATTAATCTTCAAACTAATAAGTGCATTTATCTTAATAAACTTATCTATTAAGTTTATCATTTATAACTGGCCATCCATGAGTTAAAATAATCTTAAATTTGAGATTAACATAGTCAATCATATTTATTAAAATTGAGATCTACTGTTTTAAAAAACAGTACCACGTCATTGAGTAATATTTGGGTGCATATTTTTAGTGCTCATATCGTTACTTTTTTTTATTGTTTTATTTTCATGATAAATAAGAGTTAAAAAAGTAATACAAGCCTAAAGCCATGAAACATAGTGGAATCTCAAATTTGATATAAAATTAAGCTCTATTTTTATCTATAAACTTTTCTTTGATTCAGAGTTATGAAGAATATTATTTAGAGAAATTTACATCGAGTATATACATATATATTTATATAATTTTATGTAAATGAAGAATATCTTTTATGTTTTTTGTTTTTTCATTTATGAATTTGGTATATATAAAGTATATGTGTAGTATATGCATAGTAGATATTTGATAGACATGTCAGGTATATGTAAGGTATAGATTGTATTTTTTTTGTAATAAATAGAATTAAGAATTGTATATTTGAAAAAAATAAATAAAAAACATTAAAAAAAGTTTTAAAAATATATGAATAATTTGTATTTATTTAAAAATATCTATTATTTATCTTCAACAAGATAGATCTGATTTGTAAAGACTTAGGTTCAAATTGTTCATGCCACATGTATGCAAATCTTTAATGAAAGGGTGCATTTTGTGACTTATTGTTTATTTACAAATTCAATTTCAATATGCCTTAGCAACTTGAAATAGAAAAAAACTAAAATGTTAAAGCAATAATAAGAAAAAGGGTGTAAAATATTCTATAAAGCGATAAAAGATAAGTCACTTTTTTTTGACAAAAAAAGATAAGTCACTTTTAACAATTATTTGTTTTAATATTCTTGAAAATATATATATATATATATATATATATATATTGCCATTATCAAATCCCACCTTTGGAGGGAATGATGAGATATATAGTAGGGGTCAAGAGGTTTCCACCCTCCATATATTTTTTTTCTTCTATTTTTTTTAATTATTCAATAATGCAACTCTTTCTATTGTCATTTTCTTTACAAACCTCTAAATCCCACTTTCTTTTTTCTTTTAAAACTTAATGTCACATTTGGTTGGAGAGAATAAAAATAGATGAATATGAATCGTAATAAAAAAATGAATAAAAATAAAATGAAATAAAAATTAATATGAATAAAAAAATTATGAAATTTGTTTCAATTTTACATTGGAATGATCTTTTTTTTTATTTTTAAATGGAACAGTCATTCCACTAAAATTATGAAGAAACAAAATCATTTATGAGAATGATATTTCAATACCCTAAAATGCAATTAAATAATTGAATATAATGAAAATTGATTCATTTCCATTCCATTACTCCTAACCAAACATCACATTAGTGTACACGAGATATATAGAAAGAGTAAAGAGAGAATATATATATTTTTCTATTTAAAACAAGAATATTTTCTTTTACTTTATGATTATTATGGAGGGAAGAAAAAAACACACACATCATCATAATTATGGTTATTATTCATTATGTAGTTCTCATGGAGTGGTGGATGAAGATGATCAACTTGAGTATATACATATGTATACATGTGGCTTGAAATTAATGTCCCACCATGAATAAATATTTTATAGTTTGAAATTATTGTAGTATTATTTTTTAAAGATTTTTCTATCTCTTTCTAGTATTTTAGGTCGAGTGGTTCAAGTTGGGTGTCCTATAGTATAAGGTAGAAATATTCTTTTGGAAGAAGTCCAAAGAGGCCTAAGTGCTTATTGACACGTATCACTATTTATTTGTACTTGTCCTGTTTGTATCTATCTTCTTAGATAGTAGAGGGGACCTCATATATATACCTGCCAAATGTAAAAAAATTCGAAAAGGAAATTCAATTATATATTATTATTATTATTAATTATGTATATATATTTTTGGAGGGAATATAAATTTTGATGTTTAATACGGCTTCACCAAATGAAAAAAGTTATGAAAGATGCTTGCATAATGTGATTAATTTTTTATTTTTGTAAATTTTTATTTCAAATAGTAGTCAACATGTAATTTTCATGATTATCGCTACATGTTAAGATTTTCCCACCGGATTTGCTCTTTAGGTTTAATTGAGGCCAATTTCTTCTAAAAAAAATATTCAATAAAAAGTAATATTATCTAATCTATTCATTTTGTATGCATTATGTATCTACTTATATAGATATTATGTATCCTAAATCACTAACTACTGCCGAACTCATATATTTATTATTTATGTAGGTATCTATAGTTGAATATACAACCCAACCGAAAGTAGGTTTTATAAACGATCATATGTATGCATATTTATATAAAAAGTGTATTGAGCCTTAATGTATATAAAAAGTGTATCTAAATGGTTTTTTTTTATTCAAGGTTTTTTTTTTTGAATGATTTCATTAAGGCAAAATATGCCAAGAAGAACATACACATGTGGTGTTGTCACTTAAGGCCATAAAAAAACTGGTAAATCTGGCCACCTAACCTTGGATGTCTCAATAAAAAGTGCCAATTGAGCTAAAGAATGAGCCTTCTTATTGTTCACACGATTACAATGAGTAATAGTAAAACAATTAAATGTACTACCCAAACTATTAATTTCTTGGATGATCATCCCAAACTAAGAGCTACCAAAATTGGTACGGCGAGCGGCCTGACAAACTGTCAGACAGTCAATCCTTATTCTGACATTTAGAAGGCCAATGCGAATATAGAGAAGCATCCCTTGGACAACGGTTGTAGCTTCGGCAAGATGAGGTTCCATTGTTGATGAAAGAGGAGAGGTCATAGATGCTATAATGGTGTCTGTGTTCTCATAGACTAATGCCCTAACACCAGTCTTCATGTGTGTTGCATCCACGCCTGTGTCAATAAACAACATCACTTCGCCATCTTCCAATGGCATCTCAATCGAAACTTTGATCCTCACATGGTCCTCCCGAGAAGCTTCAAAAAATGTCTTGGCTTGGGCTTCTTGGCACCGAATTAAGTAGTCAGTCGACCACCCCAATACTTGCTCATCTTGTATCCATACATGATCATAAATAAATGTGTTGCGACGATACCAAATCCTCCAACACAACATAATCAATTTCTCCATTTCTTGTTTAGTCAACCTTTCCATATAATCACCATCATCACATAGAAATCATGACAGCCCTTGAACTTACCCATATTGCTTGTAAGTTAAACCTCTCTAATTTTATTCAGTGATGGGCATCCCCATACAACATGTAAAGTGGTTTTAGGTTCCTCATTACATGATGGAAAAACATGTTCCATGGGCATCCCATGTTTAGCTAGATTGACATGGTAGGGAGGAAGTTCTGTGTCGCTTTCCAGGCAAAACCTTTCAGAGGGATACAGAGAGACCACAAAAACTTCCACTACTTAGAAGGGCCCAAAGATGAGGACACCTGACCATACCCCTTGTCTCACACAACACACCAATACCCACTCTTGATAGAGTACAAACCTAATTCATTGTAATGCCAAATAAGGTGATCCAGTCCCAAGGTTATAGGTACACGGATAAAGAGCACAACTCGAGCTTCTTCAAGTTCGAAAGAATGCATGATGAGATCAACATTCCACTTCCTAGAATTTTTTTTAATGAACTCACATGAACTAAGTCGTCTGACCCTTTGAAAGAGAATGATTTCCCAACATCCTTCTTAGGAATCCAACAATCATTTGCAATATGAATTAACTCACCATTATTAATAATCCATCTAGAGTCTTTGAGGAAAATCTCTATCTCCCACATCACACTACGCCACAGGTACAAAGCTCATTGGTTGACCTTGGTGTGAGAGAAATATGACCTAAGGAAATAGAAACCTTTCACGACCTTGCGTGCCAAAGAATTAGGTGAATTATAAAGACGAGCTGCTTGCTTAGCAAGGAGGGCTTGATTAAATAAAAAAGAGGTTTCAGAATCCTAACCCTATCTAATTTATGCCAACATAACCTTTCCCAACTACACCAGTGCATTTTCCTTTTTTTATCACCCCCTCCCCCCACCAAAATCTTGTGCACGGTCTATGGAGTTCATGCAGTAAGGAAGCAGATAGTGTGAATAAGTTCATAGCATATAGTTGGAATTGCCTGGATAATTGATTTCAATAAGACCTCTCTGCCTCCAGCTGAGAAGAACTTTGACTTCCAACTAAAAAGTTTATTCCACACTCCATCTCTTATAGGTTGAAAGAGACAGTTTTCACTCTTACCAGCAAAACAAGGGAGACCCAGATACTTTTCATGGCAAGGAACTAGAGGGACTCCAAGCTTTAAAGCTAATACATCACACATTTGGGGGCTCATCTGGGGCAAGAAACAAACAACAAACTTATTTAAATTTACCAGGTATCCTGAGGGATTCTCATAATGCACAAGTATCTCTTTGAAGTGGGTGCAATTTTCCATAGTTGCCTCCAGAAAAAAGAAAATATCATCAGCGAAGAATAAATGAGATACCATGGGTCCTCCAAGGCCACACTTTAACCCCCTGACTTGATCAGTACTGAGGGCATGCTTCAGCAATGATGATAAGTCTTCTACACATAAGAGAAAAAGAAACGAGGACAATGGATCTCCTTGTCGAAGGCCACGAGTAGGAGTGATCTTGCCTATAATAGCACTATTGATATTGATAGAGTACTTGACAAAGGATATAAACTTCTCGATCAACCCAATCCATGCACTGTTGAAGCCTAACTTTTCTATAATACCCCATAGAAAATTCCAATCCACTCTATCATAAGCTTTTGCCATATCTGGCTTGAAAGAACAGTAGCATGTTTTGCCTTTTTTGTGCCTTTTGATGGCATTGAGACACTCAAAACCCACCATTGCATTATCTGTAATCAATATTCTAGGGATAAAGACACTCTACTCTTCAGAAATGAAATTGCCCAAGACCTCCCTTAACCTATTAGTTAGTATCTTCACAATAATCTTATAAATAGTATCACATAAACTAATAGGCCGATGATCAGTGGTATGGATTGGATTTTTCACCTTAGGGATCAAGGTGATAATGGTTTCATTAATACAATCAATAGTACCTGAACCATTTATAAAACTGAGACAGGCTTTGCAAACATCATCACCCACAAATTCCCAAAACTTTTGATAGAAACTTGTTCCCATGTCGTCCTTTCCTGGACTCTTCCGAGGGTGCATCTGAAATGAATCTTCCTTCACATCCACCTCTGAGAATTCCCGCATAAGTTGTCTATTCTTAGCACTAGTGACCTAGCTTGGAACAACATTAAGCACCTGCTCCAGTGCATCATGTGATGGTAGGTGTGATGTAAATAGCCGATTGAAATAAGCCTAAAAGGCTGAAGATATTTCACTACGATCCATCACCCAACCATTGCTCCCATCCATTACACCTTCAATAAGATTCTTCTTCCTTCGTTGCAAGGCACATTGGTGGAAAAATGTTGAATTCTTGTCACCTTGTTTAAGCCAAGAGTTCTTTGATCTAGAGGCCTAGTATTTTTCATCTTTATACATCAGTACATCAAGTTCATGTTCATCATTCCTGTATTTTTCCCAAGAAGCATTGTCTAGTGCATTATCCAGGTTAGCCAATTCCTCCTCCTTTTTTTTCATAGCAATTTGGGTTCTTCTAAAGGAGGATAGGTTCCAATCTTTGAGCCCTTTGGACACCCCAAGTATGATCCTCCTCAGTTCCTCTATAGTAGTATTACCATGATCTCCCCATGTTTGTCTCACAAGTTCTTTACATTCTTCTTCATTTTCCCAAGCCATTTCAAAATGAAACCTTGACTTTGCTTTTGGGTACTCTCTTTTGTCTTTCTCCCGAAGTATTCTAGTTAAGATTGGTCTATGACCCCACAACTTAAGGTGTGACATATAGGATTTGGGAAATATGGTAGACCACTTATTTTTGCATATCATTTTGTCTAGTCTTTCTTGTGTGAAAGTACCATTGGCATGGCGGTTGCACCATGTGTAACGAGCTCCCTCAAACCCCATATCACATAGGCTTGTGTGATCAAGAGCTTGCCGAAAATTATTCATAAGGTATCTACCTCGAGGGGGTCCATTACTTTTCTCATGATCAAACAAAATCTCATTAAGACCGCCCCCTGCCAACCAAGGACCATTTAAACCATATCCAAATCGTGTAAGCATTTTCCAGAAATGGTGGCGATGGCTACTGTCAGGTTCTCCATAAAGACATGTGTTATCCCAAAAATTTGAAAAGAATGACGTGGCAGTAAAATTGGCACATGGCATGAGTTAGTGGGGGTGATCTGGCTTAGCAATGGCCCAATACATCAGTTAAGAAATTGGACAAATAGTCAAGCCAAATACACCCGACCGAAGAGAATATTTGGTCTAAGGGTTGCTTGGTTCAGACCCCAGTTTGAAGACCCTAATAATTGATTTGAAGCCAAGTCCAAGAAGATTGAAGGAGAGATTTGGATTTTGGTTCAAGGGATAAAAGCAATAGGTCCGATCGGACCTAAGCTTGGGGAGCCTCTTGATATTTTGGCTCAAACGTGTCCAAAGAGAATGACTAAGACTTAAGTTTTAGTCAAGGGGAAGGCCACGTAATGGCCGATCGGGTATACCATGGAAGAGGTAGGCTTGGGCTTGAACGAGGTGAGAAGAAGGAGGAGGAACGTAGGCTCAAACCACCTTGGTCCGAGGAGAAGATTACAAGGTCCGATCGGACCTTGGTTGAAAATGAGAGGCTCGGACCATTTTGGTCCGAGGAGAAGGGCACCATGTCCGATCGGACATGCCCATAGGAGAGGTACCTTGGACCATTTTGGTCCGAGGAGATGATATGGAAAAGGTGGCTCGGACCACCTTGGTCCGAGGAGAAAACTACAACGTCCGATCGGACCTTGGCTGAAGGAAATGGGCTCGGGCTTGACCGAGGTAAGATGCCAAAGAGGGTGGTTTGAACCACCTCAAGCCAAGAAGAAAACCATTGTGTCCGATCAGACACAATGAAGGAGTATACCTCAGACTTGCCCGAGGTAAGGAGCAAAGGAAGTGGCCTCGGACCACCTTGGTCCGAGGAGAGCCAAACCTACATGACCCTTGGTTCGAGGAGAGCCATGCATATGCCACCTTTGACCCACGAAAAGCTTGAAGGAGTAATCAACATGCATGTGAGACTACGTCAAACTTCCCGAAACGACTTCAGTGAGAATTGGTCTAAGCATCCGGGAATCTCTCACTCCTCACTCGAATTTAGGATCAGTTGTATTTCAAACATTTATTTTGTAATATAAATATAAGGTGAATAATAAAATATCCCTATCTAAAGGGGATATCAGTTGAGAATCCCAGGTCTATAAATAGAGGGTTGGGAGGATTGTAAAAGGACTTTTGGCAAATTGAGAGTTAATCTGTGTTCTAGAGAGAGAAAGTGTGTTTTTCCTGAGAGAACCCTTTTTTGTATTCTGGAATATTTGCACTGAAGAAACTCAGTTGACACTGGTTCATCTGATCTTGAGTGTGAATACAGTAATAAAATCTCTAAGTGGATTAGGCTATTACCGATTATCGGGGCTGAACCACTATAAAATCTCGTGTTATTTACTTTCATTGATAAAAACTGTCTGTTGTCGTTTATAATTCTCTTGAAGGTTTGTCGTATTTGACATTCTTACGTCGTTGGCTAAAATCACAGTCAACAACATGTATATCTCCATTTGACTGAATCATGTGACATAACGAGCATCTCAATATAGTGCAAAGAGTATTCCACCAAATCAACCTCTACTTTATTGGTCCAGAATAAGCATAATCCTTCACTTCTTCCTACTTTGTTGGCAACCATTTTACCATAAAAACCAAGCCTCACCTGAATCAACTCAAGTGCCGAGTGTGAAAGTAACATCTTCGATAGAAAAACTCGGTCCAGAGCAAACTCTTGCACGTGGGAATGCAATATTTGGAACGTTCAGTCATTCCCGAGTCCTTGGACGTTCCAAGATAAGAAATTCATAATGCTTGGTGGCCCTGAACATCAAGGGCCACCAATTTTGTTGTTACCTCAACTTCATTCCCAACCATTGCAAGTAAAGGTAGAGAAGTTCATGTGTTCCTCTTTTTTATCTGATTCATCATCCATGCATTCCAGGACCATCTTTAAAGAATTTTGGGTCTCCTTTCCCCCACGCTTGAACATCTTTTTTGGGTTGTTGGCCTTCAACGCACCATGAAAGGCAACCTTGATCTTCTTTTTCTTTAACACGACCTGGCCTTGAGAACTCGAGGTAGCTTCAACTGCTTCATTAGATTTTAAGTGGTCCATGTGACGAGCACATGACTCATTAATTATATTATGCATGGAAATTGGGTTACCATGCAAAGTCGAGTGATTTGGGTTACTAAGAAGGACGTGGCCTTGGTTCAAAATTTATGTCATGATACTCTTTTCTAAATCCTTCTTGTTATTCAACTTATCTCCTTCTTTAAAGCTCATTAACTCATGATTTGATGCACAATGCATGCCAAAATCCCTATACTCAAATAAAGAATTATTTGAAGTCAAAGGTCTATTCAAATTAGAGGAGTTAGGAGCCAATTGTGGAATTAATTCATTCATATCCCCATTACAGGGAGTTGGAAAATTATTAGTTTCCATAACTATGCTATTGAAAACGCTAGATATATGGTGCCATTTGACAATATCATATTTTCTGGGCAACTTTCCATTACCCTTCATCGGTTTCACACTTTCTTTTTCTTGAATTTCCGCCTCCGGTGCCGCTGTCATTCCACCACCACCACTGTGATAATTGTTACCACCATCTCTGCCTCTACTTATCTTGGTTGGGTGACCCAACATTTTTTCCGGTACCGATGCATGGATCCAATCCCTGTACTTCAGCGTTGCACTACCATCAACCCCTTGAAACTTCGATTTGCATTCTCGAAAAGGATGTCTGAGCACCCCACAATAGTAACAAAGTTCGGGCAATCTCTCGTATCGAATCGACATGATGATCGGGTCTTGCCCCGCCTTTATTCTTTTCTTAATGACCCGTGTGAACGACTTTGTGATGTCCACCATGACCCTCACCTTCATGTATTTCCCCAAAGAATCCCCCATGACGTTACAAACCACCTCAGAGACGATACCGACAAACTTACCCAGTTCATAACCCCAACATTTAGACATACAAAACACTGGTGCTTTCAAGACTTGGATCCAAAATGGTGCACAATCAAACACCATCTCGACTTGATCACACATCTCCTCCGGTTCTTTAAGGACCGAAAGGTTATTTTCAAATATCCAAGGTCCACCTTCAAACACCCTCTTACGATCTGCGATCAGCGAAAATCGGAATAAAAAGATATTTCTTCCTAAAGATTCAACCTCGAACAAGCCTTTAATTTTCCAGAAGTACCTCACGCTAAAATTAAAATTGTCGACATTGAGTAATCTCGTTGTAATCACCTTGCCCACAAGGGCTTTAGCAACTGTTTCTGTCCTTTTGTCTAAGAGAGTTTGATCCTCCATGTCACAAAACTCATCTTCTTCTTCATATTCTAATGCAAGGGAGTCATAAAGGGCTGCTAGATCATCATTATTCATCGCTATTGGTTTGATCATAAATCTGATCAGAAGTTTGTTCAGAAACTACTTTGAAAATAATCACCTCTACACCAAGTTCCTAGAGAGAAGACGCAGGCAGAATATTATCTAATGCGAAAGTTATTTTTTATTCAAGGTTTTTTTTACTGTTTTACAAATATTTAACAAAATATACCTTTAAAACCAATTACAAAATAAAATAAGATAGACTATATTTAATAATTATATTAATATAAATTTAAATATTATAAAATATCATTATTATAATAATATCGGATATAAAACTAGATATTTAATAATTATATTAGTATAAATTCAAATATTATAAAATTATTATTATAATAATATTTAATACATAATCTTTATTTTTTTTATCATTTATATATATATATTTTTAAAAAACACGTTACTTTTATTTACTTAATCTAACTTATATAAATATATGTTCATATTAAATAATAACAGATATTATAAATACATTATATAGATGTCGTGTGTACAAAGATTATGACTGTGTAACTATATAAGAAAGTAGAATAACATTCATCTTTTATCAAGAATAAACAAGCTTATTCTACATTCACTGATGTGTGCTTTGAAGAATATCATCGATCAATCTTTTGTATCTTGAATAAAGAAAAATAAGTAGGGCAGTTTGTGATTTAGAAAGTTATAATTTGTTTTTAAACTATAGACAATGTTTTGGTTTTTTTTAATATGTGTATGACATTCTTTTATAATATATGACATTGTTTATTTATTTAAAATTTATATGACAATAAAAAAAACATAATGAAACTAAATTAATATATTTTCTAAATAAAACTAAGCAAATGTGCATTGCACATTTCTTTCGCCCTAGTATATGCATACTAACAGAAATCGATAGATTAAGAAGACAAATCATTCTCTAACTAATAAGTATTAAAATCACTAACTTTAACGAGTGTCAGAGACACATACTCATCTAAAATGCTAAGGCATCTCAAAGACAAAGTTATTGTCAACAAGTTAGGCCATTAGATCCCCATCATGGAGAACAAAGTGACAATGGCCAACTTCACAAAGCAAAAGAACCACCTTAGGCATCAAACACCACCAATAGAATGGTTTACAAACACTCATAAAGGGAGACATTTTTAACAAAAAAAAAAAGAACAAAACAATATAATAAAACAAAGAAAACATAAAACTAAAACAACCCAAAGGCAGCAAAACATGGTGATTTTCAATCGAACATCCAATCAAAAACACTCAAGCCTCAAGCCCGACCCCAAAGCCACCGAATAGGAAAGTCAAGCTGCTGCGCATTAGGCCCACTGTCACACTAGAACTGTAGAAAAAAATAGTCTCCTTCACACAAACCAAACGCCTACCCAAAAATGATCCCCATCCCACTAACGACCATGGAAGACAAAAACCCCACCACTTGTGTCACTAATCCATGGTAGATCCCCAAGCACCGCTGACCATGGCAAGGCCATGAGCACCATTGGAGTTGAAGGAAAACCACTGCGTGAGCCCTTTCACCAACATGGGCACTACCTTGCCCACCACTAACATTATTAGTAAACAACCCCTCTTAGCCAGGGCTCTACCAGTTGCACAGTCGGAGTCAATGGTGGCCTTTCTAGCCAAGACAGGAGAAGAAAATCAAAGGTAGGGGACCCTAATGATGCTAGGGCTTTCAAGACGAGTGAGGCAAGGTAGATACGCTAGAATCACATTTACATATGTATATATATTCCATACATATATATATATTTTAATTTCTTTCATTATTTTTTTTTGTTATTTATATGAATATTTAACTTTATCGTTATTAAATATTTATTTTAATTTTTAGTGAATAATATATAAACTTATGACATTCAAATATCAGACGAGCATTTGAATGTCATAAGTTGTTATTCATTGATATTCAAAAATATTAGTCAAACAATACTAAAATCTTTATCTTGTTAGCCTTTTAGTCTCTTCCTATTCTCTCTCTAAAGCAAACCCCTAATGTTTTTTTCCCTTTATCCTTTCACCTGGAATGTCGTTGGTGTGCTTTGGCTAAGAGGGCTTCACTTTTGTTGCAAGAAGATGTACAAATGATGTGGTAGAACGATAAAGCTCTTCTGACGAGATATTCTTGTGGTTATTTTTAGATTTCTCCCTTCTTGGCTAGTGGATCTGGGCCCGACATCGATATGGTGTTCATGTCCTTCTTCACATAAACTCGATATGCTCAACGACTCTAAGAATGCACTTCTTTGGGGATTGGTCTGGTGGGGTGCCACCCGATGGAGGTAGAGTCTTTGATGGGTAGGGCTCATAGACTCGAGGTAGGTCCAACCCGTGAGCATTGGGGGCCCAAGGAAAAGTTTGGTATTTTTACAATATTTATATATAAAATGGTATTTTTGTAAAATTATGAGGCCTTTTTGTATAGAAAAAAATAACATTTTTAAAAATTGGGGCCTTTTTATTTGGGACCCTAGGCACAGGCCCGACCCGCCTCTGCCCAAGCCTGACCCTGACTCGAGGTCTCCAGCAACACTCAACTTTGGGATTGGCCGTTAGGCACTGGTGTTGGGTGATGGGGCGGGATAGTTTTCTTTGAAAATGGTCTGACATTGTCTTGGTCTGTGGAGGTTGGATCAGTATTTAATTGTGGGGTTTCTCTTGTCTTATTTTGGTGTTTTGTTTTGACTCTAGTTTTAAGTTTGGTTTTATTGCTTTTTAAATTGTTAATGTTCGGTTTGTTTGTTTATTTATGAACTTGGTTGTAATCACCTTTGATATTTTCCTAAACCTGCTTTCTTAGATAATTTAGTTTTTGTTATAATGTGTTTGAGTATTGAGAGACGAGAGAATATATCAGGGTTTATATTCGTATTGATGTATATATTGTATATATTACAGAGAAAAGAACAAAACCCTATATATATACACAAA
Source organism: Humulus lupulus (assembly GCF_963169125.1). Classification (NCBI taxonomy): domain Eukaryota; kingdom Viridiplantae; phylum Streptophyta; class Magnoliopsida; order Rosales; family Cannabaceae; genus Humulus; species Humulus lupulus. Next base: position 276,930,303 of record NC_084795.1, on the reverse strand, counting down.
ACTGGTAGGGCCCTGTATTGTACAGTAATTACATAAAAGGACCTAAGGGTATATATGTACAAATACTACTTATCAGCCCCCCGCAAGATCAGCGGGCTAGTGAGCACGGTGAGCTTGGTGCGAAGAGATTGAAAGGGCTGAGAGGCCAGAGGCTTGGTTAAGCAGTCTGCAAGCTGATCCGTGGATGGCACAAAACGAACATATAGAGAGCGAGCAGCAACACGTTCACGAACGAAGTGGAAATCAATTTCAACGTGCTTGATGCGAGCATGTAAAATGGGGTTAGCCGTCAAATATGTGGCACTGAGATTGTCACAGCAAAGTGTGGAAGTGGTAGACAAAGGAATACCAATATCAGCAAGAACAGATTCAAGCCACGTGAGTTCAGATGTACCATTAGCGATGCTGCGGTATTCAGCCTCGGTGCTGGAGCGAGAGACAACTTTCTGCTTTGACGAAGACCAGGAGACAAGATTAGAGCCAAGAAAGATGCAATAGCCACTGGTGCTGCGACGATCATTTGGGCAGGAAGCCCAATCCGCATCGGTGTAACAAAGAAAAGAAAAATCAGAGGAGACTTGAAACCATAAACCGAAATGCGGAGTGCCTTTAAGATAGCGGAGCAAGCGTTTGACAGCCAGCCAATGCTCATCAGTGGGATGATGCATAAACTGACAAAGTTTGTTGACGGCATAGGCAATGTCGGGTCTAGTCATGGTGCAATATTGAAGGGCACCAACTATGCTGCGATAAGTAGTACCATCCGAAAGGGGAGTGCTGGTATGAATAGACAAGGGAGAACCCGTGGCCATAGGTGTAGGAGCAGGCTTGGAATCCAATAATGCAGTGCGGACCAATAAGTCATGAATATACGTGGCCTGAGATAAATGAAGACCCTCTGAAGTACGTATAGCTTCCAACCCCAAGAAGTAGTGTAAAGGACCTAGATCCTTGAGAGCAAAGTGCTGCTGCAAATGAGAAATCAAGGTGACAAGAGCAGAAGAGGAGCTACCCGTCACTATTATATCGTCAACATAGATAAGGACCACGGTAGTGACGGAGGTAGTGCGATGAACAAACATGCTGCTGTCAGAGTTGGAAGCCAAGAACCCAAATGAAAGTAAGGCAGCAGTGAGCTTGTGAAACCACGCACGTGGGGCCTGCTTTAGACCGTAGAGGGACTTACGAAGCTTGCATACAAAATGAGGATTAGAAGTATCAATAAAGCCTGGGGGTTGCTGCATATAAACCTCTTCAGATAAATCCCCATGAAGAAAGGCATTAGACACATCCAATTGCTTAATAGGCCAAGAAAGAGAGACAGCCACAGAAATAACCAAGCGTACAGTGGCAGCTTTAACAACGGGGCTAAAAGTCTCAAAATAGTCCAACCCCTCGGTTTGGTGATATCCTTTGGCCTATGACAAATTTAGTTTGTTGGGCTCAAAAATGGGAAAAAAGGAGGCTGCTTTGTGCTGTTTTGGCAGGGAAGCAGGCTGGGCGTGCTTGGAGGTGCACTGCTTCAGGAGGGGCAGCTGCTTGGGTTGGTGGGCCGAAGATGCTGGCAGGTGGAAGGCATGTTGATGGTAGGTGATACTTGGTGTGATGTTGGGCTTGGGCCCAAATGATGGTGCTGAAGGAATGCTACGTTTTGCTGAAGGAGATGGCTGGAGACTTTGTTGATGAGGTGAGTGAATTGCTGAAGAAGGGATTGATGCTTGGAGTTGGCACGTTGAAGCTTGCACAGGAGGCATTTTGGGAGCTTCATATATGCAAGGACATGCTTCGTGGGCCTTGGGTTGGCAATGGGCTTTGGTTGGGCAGCTTTATGGTATTTCAATAATACCATTTTTCTTTTCATTTCTTGCTTTCTATCATTTTTTTCCAAACACAAAAATACAATAAAATCCCTACAAAATAAACATAAAATAAATCATAATAAAATATTTTCAATTATAAAATAAATTAATTTAATTATTTGAAAATATTAATTATAACTTAATTTATATTTAACATTTAAATTCACTAATACAACATTTTTTTACCCCAAACTAAACAACAATAATTTAAATAATTAGCTACAATATTTTACAACAAAATAACTATAAAAACACACAAAAATATATAAAATCAAAATAAGACTAATAAATTCAAAATTACTTAAAAACTTAATAAATCAATTAAAAACTCAAGAATTAAGTAACAATTAGCACATAAAAGATGGTAAAATAACTCTATTTTGTAGAGTTATCAGCCACCAAGCGAGCTTTGTACCTGTCTATACTACCATCTACTTTGAGCTTGAGACGATACACCCATTTACATCCAATAACAATCACATTAGAAGGGGGCGGAACCAAGACCCAAGTATCATTGTGACGAAGAGCAGCCATTTCAAGAGACATAGCATCATTCCATTCAATAGACTTGCTGGCCTGAAGAAATGTTTGCGGTTCAAGATCCTGTCCTGCATAAACACTAACAAATAGCCGAGGCTTATGAACCCCAGCTTTAGCACGTGTAATCATAGGATGAGTATTAGTAATAGGTGTGGCAGGGGCATCAAATTGGGCAGGTAAATCCATAACTAACGGGACAGTGGGAGGGAAAGAGGGAGAAGAAGAGGAGGGAAAAGTGGATGAAGATGAGAGAGGAGGTGGCGGTGGTATAGTGTGTGATGGTGAGGAGGAAGATGGAACAGTAGGAGTGAGGGAGGTGGATGGGCCGAGAGAGGTAGGAACGGAAGGAGGAGAGATTGAGGGAGGGAGAGTGTATGGAGAGGAAAGTGAAACAGGAGGAATAGGAAGAAAGTCAGAGGAGGACGAAGGAATAGGAGTGGAGGAGGAAGGAGAAGAGGTAGGAGAAAACGGGAAAGAGTGTTCGTTAAAGACAACATGGCGAGAGACATATACACGAGAAGTGGAAGGATCAAGACATGAGTACCCCTTGTGTTGAGAGCTATAACCCAAAAACACACACGGTTTAGAACGGAGTTGTAATTTGTGGTCCGTATAAGGCCGAAGAAAGGGGAAGCAAAGGCAACCAAAAACTCGTAAATGAGTATATAAAGGGTGTTTGTTATACAAGAGAGAATAGGGAGATTGGTGCCCAAGAATTATAGTAGGCATGCGATTGATTAAGTATACAGCCATTTGGAAGGCATAAGGCCAAAAATGCAGGGGTACATGTGCATGATGTAATAAGGTTAAACCGGTTTCCACAACATGTCTGTTTTTACGCTCGACTCGACCATTTTGAGCAGTGGTATGAGGGCAGCTAAGGCGAAGAACAATACCAATTTTGGAAAAGAAGGAGGACAGGGGACGAAATTCACCCCCATTATCAGTTTGAACTTGCTGGATTTTAGTGTCAAATTGGCGTTCTACAAGAGATTGAAAAGAGAGAAAAGTAGAATATGCTTGGTCTTTTGTGTGTAAAAAATAAATCCAGGAAAACCGAGAATAATCATCAACAAGCAATAAAAAATAACGAAAACCAGCATTAGAAACAACAGGGGAAGCACCCCAAAGATCCATGTGTATTAACTCAAAAGGTCTTAGAGCCTTAGAGGCTGATACAGAAAAGGGGAGTCGGTGTCTCTTAGCTAAATGACAAGAATTACAAAAGAAAGGAGAAGAGCCAGTAGAAGTCGAAATAGCACAAGACTTGAGAACTTGAGAGA